>NC_084573.2:10182500-10362500 GCF_033978685.3 Nerophis lumbriciformis | reverse complement strand
TCAAAATGTCCTTCCGTACTTTTCAAAATTAAGGGGAGCACAAAGAAAATGTCATTAGTTGCTTTACTTGAACTTCAAATCTTATGACACATTAAACATACGCTTCCTTTTGTAATCAAATAATAGTTTATACATGAAATTAGATAGTGAACGTCCTGGATGACTTGTCTATTAGCAGCTACACAACAGCTAAGCACACGATAGCACACAAGCTAGACAGGCGTAATAATCATTGAACAATATATATATATATGCTACTAGGAGCTGGCAGCTACACAACAGCTAAGCACAGAATAGCACACAACCTAATAATAAAAGGTGACATTTGTCAATATAAACAAGTGTCAAATAATGATAGTTGCATATTACTTACACGTAGAAAGTCTCAAGTTAGAAAGAATCCAGTAACAAACGTGTCCGCATCATTCAACTTACTGCGTCATTAGCTAAACGTCATGAATTATTGTGACCAGGAATTATAATCAGAGGAAGGTTACATTTCAAATAAACTATAATTTTATCCTGCTCCTTATTTTCCATAGGTCGGAAAAAACTCCAATAATTATCAATATAGACCGATATAATTATAATATTTAAATAATTACTGCATAGCAACAATTCCTTTCCATAGATAAAAAAAAAAAAAGACCAAATACATGTTACACAGACTTTATTTCCTGGCAATGAACCTGCAGAAAATAATTCTTCTCAGGTTTCTTTATGTTTACATTTACACACTTTGCACTATTTTCTTACACTTTATCAAGCATTTTTTACATATTTCTTATTTTTGCACCTTCATTTTAAGACTTTATTTTACTATTTTGTTGACATTGTTTGGGTGTTTTCCATGCTTGTGTTGACATTTCCTTTCTGCCTTGATTGCTGAGAGGATTATAATCAGAGGAAGTTACATTTCAAATAGAATATATTTTTATCCTGCTCCTAATTTTCTATAGCTCATAAAAAATATCAATAATTATCGATATCGATCGATAAAATAATGATATTTGAATAATTACTGCGTAACAAAAAGTCCTTTCCGTGGTTAAGTAAGAATAACATGACAAATTAATGTTACACAGCCGTTATTTCCTAGAACTGAACCTGCAGAAAATAGTTCTTCTTAGGTTTCTCTATGTTTACATTTTCACACTTTGCACTATTTTCTTACACTTTATGAAGCATTTCTTACATATTCCTTATTTTTAAGAGCTTATTGTTAAGTGGTCAATGTGATTTTGTTTACATTTTTTTTTTCCATGCTTGTGTTGACATTTCCTTTCTGCCTTGATAGCTGAGGGTTTATAATCAGAGGAAGGTTACATTTTAATTAAAATATATTATTCTGCTGCTCCTTATTTTCCATAGGTCATAAACATTTCAATGATATCGACTGATATAAAACACTGATATCGTGATACAGTTTTAATTGTTGTGGCTCAGACTGTACACAACTCTAATAAAGTATAATACAGTCATAAAAAGAAAACCGTGGTCTACTTTAATCCATGTTGTTGTCTAAACTATGGCATATTTGTTTTGTAGAGTATCAATCTAGTGTGTCCAGTATGTAACCATGACGACAGCCTGTAGAGTAAAATATCAAATATAATCAGGAACTTTTCGTCTTGTTCAGTTAATCCCTTGGAAGCAAAACGTGAACCTAGCAGGTCTTACAGGTTTACAGGTATTATGATTGTAAGATGATATAAATATATATATATATATATATATATATATATATATATATATATATATATTTTAGATGTATTTATATATATATATATATATATATATATATATATATACATACACACAGTATATATATATATATTTTTTAATTTATTTATATATATATATATATATATATATATATAATAATTTTTTATTTTTTTTATTGCTCTTCTTATTTTCCAGCAGCATTCATTCCAGAAAGGCAATCTTAAGGGAATGGAAATGGAGGTTTAATATTTGAATGGCCCATAAAGTCAGATTGTTACGGCTGAATAATCACTCAAAGCTGTTTTGCTTTTAAAAATAACAGCAACTGTTTCTACTTCATAAATAGATATTAAATCTTTCAGTTTTTAGGATTTAACTTTTTTCTTGAGTCAAAGCGTTTCATCGTAAAATAGTCCAATCTCATAGAAGTACAGTCATACCTAGTTGTTTTTTTATAACATGCAGTTTTTGTATGATTGGTTTCAGGCAGAATTCCAAAATAATGTGATAAATAAATATAAATAATAATAACTAATAGAAATATATTTACAAATAAATAAATATTTTTTTTATTGAGTAGGGCTGTAAAATAATCCATCATGGCGGCAAATCAAGTTGCAGCGTACAGTTATAGTCCTACAAAGTCAACAAGAGTGTTACGACTTGGACGCATGGCTGCGATTGTTGTGTTCCTTCCAAGGCAGGAGACAAGTAGGAGTGGAGTGCAGGTAAGATTTTAAGTATATTTAATAAATAAAAGGCAGGACAAAAATACAAAACAGAGGACACTAGCAAGCGTGGAGCTAAACAAAAAAACCCAAAATGTCACCAAGGGTGATAAACAAGGAATGCTAGCGTGCACAAACTTACTATGAGGAGAAAACCAGGGGAAACGTAAATGTTGCGTAGAGCAAACATTGACCCAGCACTTACTGCTGGGTGACAGGAAACTATAAAGGGGAGTGATTAGCCAAAACACCTGGTGGAAACACTAATTGCCAAAACTAAGACAGGTGAGGAGAATCAGTGCCCATGGAAACCAGCAGTAAACAAGGAAAGAGTGTGCACCCAGGAAACAGACTAAAGCAGAAACATAACCGACATAAATCATGCCATGATCCGGGTAACGGATCATGACAAAGAGCCTTCGAATCTGTTTTTCCCAGAGTGTCACTGAACGCACCGCTGTGCTACAGTCCAGGAAGTCTTGTCAATGAAGGCTAATATTGTGTTTCAATTTCAGTTATTTCAATTCACTTTCAAATAGTTTTCTTCCAAAAAGTATTTTCTGTTAACAGTTTTGGATTATTTTTGATTTACTGAACATTTTTTCACTTTTCATACAAGTCGCTTGTTGAACTAATTATGGGAATGGATTGCTTTTAGCAAAGGTGGGCCATTTTAAAAATAATAAAAATAAAAATAAATAAAAAGACAAACATGTGGAATAAAAGAGCAAACAGGTGAAATTCAATGAGAAAAAGTTGCAATGTTGACTTTAATAATACGTTTTTTTTCTTTAAAACTGGCATTGCTCCAAAAATATTAATGAATTAAACTTAATGTTGTTATGGATTATTGATACATTTAAGGCTCCAATTACTTCACATCAAATATTCCTCTTTGAATTTTTTTTTTAATTTAATATAATGTTTGCCATAAAAATCTAAGTTTTCTTTGACAAAAAAAGGGCATAAAACTTAATTAGGAAAAAATTTAAACTTACAATCAACGGATTTTAAAGTAAAAAATGTATGAATTATTTTTATCACTTTTATGATTTGGACCCTTTTGGACCGCTAAGAATTATAATGGGATTCTTTATTTTTTTAACTTGTCATTGCTCAAAAAAAAAATAATGAATCAAAATCAATGATGTGATGAATTATTGACATATTTAAGGCTCCAATTACTTCACATCAAATATTCCACTTTGGAATATTCTTTGGGGAAATTATCGCATATTGTGTGTTTGCCATAAAATAGTGTTTTGACAAAAAAGGCATACAATATATATATATATATATATATATATATATATATATATATATATATATATTATTTTATTTTAATTTTTTTTTTTTTTTTTTAGTTTTTAGTTTTTCAATAATAACTTTATATCGACAGATAGGCCTGAAGTTGATCTAGAGATTTAAGCCTTGAATAATAATAATAATAATAATAATAGTAATAATAATGACAAAGATGATGATAATAATAATAATAATAATAATAATGATAATAATAATATATTTTTACATTTTTATGACTGGGACCCTTAATGAGACCAAACTTGAGGGGAGCCCTAAAGGTTAAACAAACATATATATTGTATTGGTTTTAAAAATGAAAAATACCAACCCATTCGTAACATCTAGGACAATTGTGCTAGTTTCAATATTTTCAAAAATTCCCCGGTTTTCACGAAATTCCCAAATTTCCAGGAAATTTCCATTTCAATAAATGGACACGTTCATAGTTCTACAGTGCCCTAAATTCTCAAAATTGGACTGGACATTCAAGCCAGCATGTTTCCCGGTTCCGAAAATTCCCTGATTACCCGTAATTTTCAGGAATTTCCCCCCATTAACAATGAATGGGCAATATACAAACCTCTCCATATCCCACATTTCTCATCCGATTGTAACCCTTCCAACATCCACACACTCCACTCACCCTGGACATTCAAGCATGTCACTTCCACTCAGGTGTACGCACGACATTCACACGCCATTCCGACCGGAATTGCAAATGCTCGTTGATGATATTGTGCTTTCTTTGGCGGATGACTTTATGGAATGTTTGACAACAGGAATAAGGTCAAAGGTCACACCTGTTCGACGGCAAACGTGCACACAGAACACATGCAGGCGTGCACGTAAACAAACTACTGTGCTTTCTTTTCAAGCACAGGGCATACGCCTAAAAACGCACACACACTAGGATTTTCCAACTAAATGCTCCTCTTGTGGATTGTGTGGCGTTTGAGGACGCTGACGGAAAAACGGAAAAGCAAACGTCAGAGAAGTCAGTGTGTCATTGTGGCGTCTAGACCAGAAGTGTCCAAAGTGTGGCTCCCAGGGGTTGTATTGTACTTTGTATTGTTTTTTCTTACATTTCAGTGTATGTATGGACCCCAGGATGCAGAGATGGCAAGCTAATGGACAGGACAGGGCAGGACAGAATAGGAAATAATACAGCATACAAGAAATTAATATTAACTAAAATTGGGAAAATGTTGACGTAGTAACAGTTTGAATTAAAATGGGTATTTCGGAATTCCTGGAATGTCTGGAAAACCGGGAAATTTGCACAGAAAGAAAAAGGGTAGTTTTGTTGACGAGGAATGTGTTGAAGGCGGAATGGTCAAAACGGTTAAAAAATGTGGATTGTGAAAACTTTCCAGGAAGAGGTGAAAATAGGGTTTCGGAAAACCGGGAATTCTGGGAATTCCTGGAAATGTTTTGAACTTGGAAAATGGTAGTCTTGGAAAATGGTAGTTTGAATGTCCAAGGTGAGTGGAGTGTGTGGATGGTGGAACGGTTCGAATCGGATGAGAAATGTTTTCATTAGACTGTATATTTCCCATTCATTGTTAATGGGGAGAAAATTACCAGGAAAACAGGGAATTTTTGTAAAGGGAAAACGTATTTTGTGTTCGATATATGGGAAGTGCAGTGTGGGTGGATGGTTGAAAGGTCGGATTCGGGTTTAAAAAATGTTTAAATAAATGTTTGGAATTGTTCCCATTTATTTGAATTGGAATTACCTGGACATTTGGGAATTTCGGGAAATCCGGTAATTTTGGAAAATATTGATACTAGCACAATTGTCCTAGGTGATATGAATGGGTTGGTGTTGGAATTTTTTTAATCGGTTGAAAAATGTTGATGTAGTAACAGTTGGAATTGAAATGGGTATCTTGGAATTCCTGGAATGTCTGGAAAACCGGGAAATTTGTACGGAAAGAAAAATGGTAGTTTTGTTGAAGAGGAATGTTTTAAAGGCGGAATGGTCAAAACGGTTAAAAAATGTGGGCTGTGAAAACTTTCCAGGAAGAGGTGAAAATAGGGTTTCGGAAAACCGGGAATTCTGGGAATTCCTGGAAATGTTTTGAACTTGGAAAATAGTAGTTTAAATGTCCAAGGTGAGTGGAGTGTGTGGATGGAGGAACGGTTCGAATCGGATAAGAAATGTTTTCATTAGACTATATATTTCCCATTCATTGTTAATGGGTGGAAAATTACCGGAAATTCCAGGAAAAGAGGGAATTTTGGTAAAGGGAAAACGTATTTTGTGTTCGATATATGGGAAGTGCAGTGTGGATGGATGGTTGAAAGGCCGGATTCGGGTTTGAAAAATGTTTAAATAAAGGTTTGGAATTGTTCCCATTTATTTGAATTGGAATTCCCTGGACATTTGGGAATTTCGGGAAATCCGGTAATTTTGGAAAATATTGATACTAGCACAATTGTCCCAGATGATATGAATGGGTTGGTGTTGGGATTTTTTGAATCGGTTGAAAAATGTTGACGTAGTAACAGTTGGAATTGAAATGGGTATTTCGGAATTCCTGGAATGTCTGGAAAAACGGGAAATTTGTACGGAAAGAAAAAAGGGTAGTTTTGTTGAAGAGGAATGTTTTGAAGGCGGAATGGTCAAAACGGTTAAAAAATGTGGACTGTGAAAACTTTTCAGGAAGAGTTGAAAAAATAGGGTTTTGGAAAATCGGGAATTCTGGGAATTCCTGGAAATGTTTTGAACCTGGAAAATGGTAGTTTGAATGTCCAAGGTGAGTGGAGTGTGTGGATGGTGGAACGGTTCGAATCGGATGAGAAATGTTTTCATTAGACTGTATATTTCCCATTCATTGTTAATGGGGAGAAAAATATTGTAAATTCCAGGAAAACGGGGAATTTTGGTAAAGGGAAAATGTGTGAGAAATGTGGGGATTGTGCATGTTTGAAAATTGGCCCATTCATTTTCAATGGGGAGAATGTCCTGGAAAACTGTGAATTCTGGGTAATCTCATTCATTCATTCATTATATTATTATATAAAATTCTTATTCATTCATTCATGATATTATTATGTGAAAGTAATATTCATTCATTCATAAATAAATAAATGATAAATGGGTTGTACTTGTATAGTGCTTTTCTACCTTCAAGGTACTCAAAGCGCTTTGACACTACTTCCACATTCACCCATTCACACACACATTCACACACTGATGGAGGGAGCTGCCATGCAAGGCGCTAACCAGCACCCATCAGGAGCAAGGGTGAAGTGTCATGATATTATTATATAAAAGTCTTATTCATTATATTATTTTATAAAAGTTATATTCATTCATTCATTATAGTATTATATAAAAGTAATATTCATTCATTTTATTATGATATAAAAGTCTAATTCATTCATTCATTATATTATTATATAAAATTCTTATTCATTCATTCATTCCTGGTATTATTATATAAAAGTAGTATTCATTCATTCATTATATTATTATATAAAAGTAATATTCATTCATTATATTATTATATGCAATTCTTATTCATTCATTCATTCATTCATTATATTATCATATGAAAGTCTTATTCATTCATTCATGATATTATTATATAAAAGTATTATTCATTCATTAATTATATTATTGTATAAAAGTATTGTTCATTCATTCATTATATTATTATATAAAAGTCTTATTCATTCATTCATGATATTATATAAAAGTCTTATTAATTATAGTATTTCATAAAAGTCTTATTCATTCATTCATGATATTATTATATAAAAGTCTTATTCATTATATTATTTTATAAAAGTCTTATTCATTCATTCATTATATTATTATATAAAAGTAATATTCATTCATTATATTATTATATAAAAGTCTCATTCATTCATTCATTATATTATTATATAAAATTCTTATTCATTCATTCATTCATTATATTATTATATAAAAGTAATATTCATTCATTATATTATTATATAAAATTCTTATTCATTCATTCATTCATTATATTAGCATATGAAAGTCTTATTCATTCATTCATTATATTTTTATATAAAAGTATTATTCATTCATTAATTATATTATTGTATAAAAGTATTGTTCATTCATTCATTATATTATTATATAAACGTCTTATTCATTCATTCATGATATTATATAAAAGTCTTATTAATTATAGTATTTTATAAAAGTCTTATTCATTCATTCATGATATTATTATATAAAAGTCTTATTCATTATATTATTTTATAAAAGTCTTATTCATTCATTCATTATATTATTATATAAAAGTAATATTCATTCATTATATTATTATATAAAAGTCTTATTCATTCATTCATTATATTATTATATAAAAGTCTTATTCATTCATTCATGATATTATATAAAAGTCTTATTAATTGTAGTATTTTATAAAAGTCTTATTCATTCATTAATGATATTATTATATAAAAGTCTTATTCATTATATTATTTTATAAAAGTCTTATTCATTCATTCATTATATTATTATATAAAAGTAATATTCATTCATTATATTATTATATAAAAGTCTTATTCATTCATTCATTATATTATTATATAAAAGTCTTATTCATTCATTCATGATATTATATAAAAGTCTTATTAATTGTAGTATTTTATAAAAGTCTTATTCATTCATTAATGATATTATTATATAAAAGTCTTATTCATTATATTATTTTATAAAAGTAATATTCATTCATTATATTATTATATAAAAGTCTTATTCATTCATTCATTATATTATTATATAAAAGTAATATTCATTCATTATATTATTATATAAAAGTCTTATTCATTCATTCATTATATTATTATATAAAATTCTTATTCATTCATTCATTATATTATTATATAAAAATCTTATTCATTTATTCATATTATTATATAAAAGTCATATTCATTTATTAATTATATTATTTTATAAAAGTCTTATTCATTAGTTCATTATATTATACAAAAGTAGTATTCATTCATTATATTATTATATGAAAGTCCTATTCATTCATTCATTATAATATTATATAAAAGTCTTATTCGTTAATTAATTAATTCATGATATTATTATATAAAAGTAGTATTCATTCATTCATTATATTATTATTAATTTATTCATGATATTATTATATAAACGTCTTATTCATTCATTATATTATTATATAGTCTTATTCATTCATTCATTCATTCATTATATTATCATCTAAAAGTAATATTCATTCATTTATGATATTATTATAGAATATTATTATTCATTCATTCATGATATTATTATATAAAAGTCTTATTCATTCATTATATTATTTAATATAAGTGTTAGTCATTAATTCATTATATTATTATCTAAAAGTCGTATTCATTCATTTATGATATTATTATACAAAAGTCTTATTCATTAATTCATTGATGATATAATTATATAAAAGTCTTATTCATTCATTCATTCATTCATGATATAATTAGTGACACTAAAGTGTGTTGGCGAACACACAATGCGTCCATTGTGGGGTTGGTGAAGTTGTCCTGATCTGATGGGACATTTTTCACCAGAGGACGTCTCCCATGTAGAAAATAATCATCCTGGTTTGAGGTCTGATCTCAAACTCGTCCTGTTTTGAAACCAAGAGCAGCTTGTGCGACTCAATATTTCTGGTAAAACAAACCCAAAAAAAAGTGTAAATTCCTTCTGTCTGTGTTTTATTTGTGACACGACAGGAACTGGTGTGCGTACGTGCTGACGCGCACTGTCAGCTGTGTGATGGAGGACGGCGTGGAGACCTACATCAAGCCCGACTATCAGCGCTGCACCTGGGGACAGTGTCCTCGAGTGGCGTGAGTTACTATTTCTCTCTCTCTCACACACACACACACACACACCCCACACACACACACACACACACACACACACACACACACACACACATACATGTCTTGCCTACTTTGTGTGGACCCACTTTTGGTCAGTAGGTTGTGAGGGCCCCCCTTTCCACTATAGCTAGAATGATGAAAAAAATATATCTAGCACTAGATGGGAGTAGAGAGTTGCAACCTCACTTCAGAATGCAAAACACACAAAGTAAAAATAATATTTTACTTTTGTAGTTGTGAGGACTGACCGCTGTTGCTAGGTAGATTTGACCATACACACACATAGTAGTAAGTTCTGTGAGTTGGCCATTTTTAAGGACAGCAAAGTACTCAATAAAGGTACAAACCTCGTTTCCATATGAGTTGGGAAATTGTGTTAGATGTAAATATAAACAGAATACAATGATTTGCAAATCCTTTTCAACCCATATTCAGTTGAATATGCTACAAAGACAACATATTTGATGTTCAAACTCATAAACATTTTTTTTTTTGCAAATAATCATTAACTTTAGAATTTGATGCCGGCAACACGTGACAAAGAAGTTGGGAAAGGTGGCAATGAATACTGATAAAGTTGAGGAAAGCTCATCAAACACTTATTTGGAACATCCCACAGGTGAACAGGCAAATTGGGAACAGGTGGGTGCCATGATTGGGTATAAAAGTAGATTCCGTGAAATGCTCAGTCGTTCACAAACAAGGATGGGGCGAGGGTCACCACTTTGTCAACAAATGCGTGAGCAAATTGTTGAACAGTTTAAGAAAAACCTTTCTCAACCAGCTATTGCAAGGAATTTCACAATCTACAGTCCGTAATATCATCAAAAGGTTCAGAGAATCTGCAGAAATCACTCCACGTAAGCGGCAATGCCCGTGACCTTCGATCCCTCAGGCGGTACTGCATCAACAAGCGACATCAGTGTGTAAAGGATATCACCACATGGGCTCAGGAACACTTCAGAAACCCACTGTCAGTAACTACAGTTGGTCGCTACATCTGTAAGTGCAAGTTAAAACTCTCCTATGCAAGGCGAAAACCGTTTATCAACAACACCCAGAAACGCCGTCGGCTTCGCTGGGCCTGAGCTCATCTAAGATGGACTGATACAAAGTGGAAAAGTGTTCTGTGGTCTGACGAGTCCACATTTCAAATTGTTTTTGGAAACTGTGGATGTCGTGTCCTCCGGACCAAAGAGGAAAAGAACCATCCGGATTGTTATAGGCGCAAAGTTGAAAAGCCAGCATGTGTGATGGTATGGGGGTATATTAGTGCCCAAGACATGGGTAACTTACACATCTGTGAAGGCTCCATTAATGCTGAAAGGTACATACAGGTTTTGGAGCAACATATGTTGCCATCCAAGCAACGTTACCATGGACGCCCCTGCTTATTTCAGCAAGACAATGCCAAGCCACGTGTTACATCAACGTGGCTTCATAGTAAAAGAGTGCGGGTACTAGACTGGCCTGCCTGTAGTCCAGACCTGTCTCCCGTTGAAAATGTGTGGCGCATTATGAAGCCTAAAATACCACAACGGAGACCCCCGGACTGTTGAACAACTTAAGCTGTACATCAAGCAAGAATGGGAAAGAATTCCACCTGAGAAGCTTAAAAAATGTGTCTCCTCAGCAGTGTTGGGTTAGTTACTGAAAACCAGTAATTAGTTACAGTTACTAGTTACTTTATTTCAAAAGTAACTCAGTTACTAACTCAGTTACTTACACCAAAAAGTAATGCGTTACTGTGAAAAGTAACTATTTAGTTACTTCTTCCCCCCCCCCCTTTTTTTTAAGGCTCCCATTAATGCCCTTTTAGCCTTCATTTCAGTACTGTTATTACACTGAAGAATAATACAATGTGTTGATCAACTTGACATGCATTTGCATCACTGAACTCTGCTAAGCAATGTGGTCTACATACAACACACAAAGACAAAGATATGTTTCAAAGGGCCAATTTATTTCAGGCCAGAACAAATTGACAAAACTATTTTAAATAGCTGCAACATAATGGCACTTTAACTTTAACTTTAAGTAGATAGGATCTTTGATCTAAGACACAACTTACATTTAACTAAAATGTTATTTTCTTTGTGCTCGACAAAAGAAAAGTATTGAGAATATCTCCATGTTAAAAAACTCGACTTCTGGCTTCGCCATGATGTCTTGTTAGTTGTTATGAGAGTAGCGTATGTGTGTATGTGTGTGTGTGGCCCTTTAAGATATGACAGCATGTGAGGTGAGTGACGTCAGTGAGTGAGTGGGCGAGCGAGGTGAGGGACCGGCGACAGTGAGTGCGTGCAGGTGCTCTAGCTTGGTGGATGGCTGCGTCCAATAAAGTCACAAAGTTGCAACAAACCGCCGGTCTTGTCATTCACCCTCAGCTGTAAAGACCCACTGCCGGGTAAAGTGAAGGTTGTTAGCGCCGAAGACGTACATAGGCCCTGGAGGAACGTCTCCCCTGCGCTCCTCAACTGCGGTATGGGAGTCCCCCCCCCGCCCCCACACACACAAAGCACGCCTTTTCTTTTCCACTGCTGCAATAAAACACACTCAGATCTTCTGTTTCTAGTCGATACTACATGAAAAATAACGTAAAATAACGCAGTAACGCATCATGTAGTAACGGTAACTGAGTTACTGAATATAAAAAATAACGCGTTAGATTACTAGTTACCGCCGAAACTAACGGCGTTACAGTTGGGACTAACGTTGGGACTAACGCGTTACTTTGTAACGCGTTAGTCCCAACACTGCTCCTCAGTTCCCAATCGTTTACTGAGTGTTGTTAAAAGGAAAGGCCATGTAACACAGTGGTGAACATGCCCTTTCCCAACTACTTTGGCACGTGTTGCAGCCATGAAATTCTAAGTTAATTTTTATTTGCAAAAAAAAAAAAAAGTTTATGAGTTTGAACATCAAATATCTTGTCTTTGTAGTGCATTCAACTGAATATGGGTTGAAAATGATTTGCAAATCATTGTATTCCGTTTATATTTACATCTAACACAATTTCCCAACTCATATGGAAACGGGGTTTGTAACACATCTAAATTGAAAATAAATCATATCTTGCTCATTGCTCAACCTATTTTCATTCAGTTTACATGATTGTATAAATGTACAAAACATGTACTACGTATACAAAATGTACATACATAATAAGTAGAAAATGATACATACACAAAATGTGTACATAAATACATAGAGTGCAGTATACACACACACACACACACACACACACACACACACACACACACACACACACACACACACACACACACACACACACACACACGCACACACAGTTAAGTGGAAAATGTCCCATAAGAAATCATTGCAATATAAATAATTTCTTCCAGGGTGTCAAGATGGTGGTGTGGTCCACTTTAAGTCCCACGGAATTTCCACTCAAGTGTGACATGAATGCTTGTTTATTTACAACATGTACTTTGTGACACTTAGGTGACACTTAAGAGCCAGTGTGACATGAACGCTCATTTAATTACAACCTGTACTTTGTGACTCTTGTTTTAATGTTTTCAATGCTTTAGGCCCCGTTTACACTAAGGTTATCCAGGGTAAATCCCACCGAACCTTATCCGTGTCCACACACACCAATGCCACCGTTTAAGACCCCCTTACCCTTCCGTCCGCCGGCGCAACGCGACTGTAGAGGTCTCTGAGTGTGGGAGGGTTCTCCTGGTGCTGACAGATATTTTGGAGCCCGGTAGTCTGGTGTAACAAGTCTTTTATTTTCATACAGCAGTATGGTTTTCTTTCCAGCAAAATATCTCTCAGACTTTTCAGTCCGGCGTGTCTGTGCTTTTCCTTCTCTCGGTCTCATGCGTCTGCTCACCAGCAACTCCAACTCCCAACAACGGGTCTCTGGCCGGCTGCTCCTAATAAAGGCGACAGGTGATTAGATAACAAGCCCCAGCTGGGCAATCTACTCACCTGCCGCTGGCTTCGAGGCCGGTCCTTACACACCCAGCTCTGCGGCAGGCCCACGGGCCACGCCCCCTCCACAGTGACCTAATACGCATGCGCGGAAAATGTGCACGTCATAGTCACATCCAGTGTTGCATAGTGGGCAAGTTCTTAAATGTAACTTACCGTATTTTTCGGACTATAAGTCGCAGTTTTTTTCGTAGTTTGGCCCGGGGTGCGACTTATACTCAGGAGCGACTTATGTGTGAAATTATTAACACATTAGCGTAAAATATCAAATAATATTATTTAGCTCATTCACATAAGAGACTAGACGTATAAGATTTCATGGGATTTAGCGATTAGGAGTGACAGATTGTTTGGTAAACGTATAGCATGTTCTATATGTTATAGTTATTTGAATGACTCTTACCATAATATGTTACGTTAACATACCAGTTGGTTATTTATGCCTCATATAACGTACACTTATTCAGCCTGTTGTTCACTATTCTTTATCTATTTTAAATTGCCTTTCAAATATCTATTCTTGGTGTTGGCTTTTATCAAATAAATTTCCCCAAAAAATGCGACTTATACTCCAGTGCGACTTGTATATATTGTTTTCCTTCTTTATTTTGCATTTTCGGCAGGTGCGACTTATATTCCGAAAAATACGGTACTAACGGAATTACTCTTCAATAAATGTAATTAATTACTATGGAAAGTTATTAATTAGTTAATAAAAATGTATATCTGGCATATGCAGTAAAGAGACGTTTCATGAGAGCAGAGCGTGTAAGTGGGCCTTTAAAAGGCGGTGCCTGTCACGCGCTTAGAAATAGCAGTATTTTAGCGCAGCTATCTTTGTTAGCTTAGCAGCATCGAGAGCTCTGTTGAATATTTCCCCTGGATTATGTTACCTCCGGTTCATAAAGAGACTGAATGTGCGTCATATCCCCTTGTCCACAAACGGGGTGTTGTAGGATTGTTGCGTTGATCGACTTGCTGTTCATTATTCCCTCCAAGTAGTAGTGTGTATGTAAAAGTAACGGTGCTAATAACCCCGTTATTACACGACGTCGCTGCTTTTAGTGAGTATTGTGTTTTTTATGCTCTAGCTATGAAAGAAAGACAGAAAAAGACACGTTCTTTCAGTCAAACACAGCACTTTCTGTCACCCCCAGGGTCCAACACAAAAATGATAAAAGTCTAAATAAATATAATATACTTCCAACGACTTATATATATTTTTTTCCTTCTTTATTATGCATTTTCGGCCGGTGCGACTTATACTCCGGAGCGACTTATACTCCGAAAAATACGGTATCCGAACAATATCCAGTGTTGTGGTATTTCAATTAACTGGAATCCAGAGTGTTGTGGGGCCCTATTGTAGTGAATCACACCTGAGACATCATAAATTAATAAAATCTTTATTAGACACGTAAACAATATAATAAAGAACATTTTACATCAATCAATCTCGGGATGTAGATATCTGGTCAGGACACTCCTCACTCTTTTGCCTTCACCTTCATTGTCCTTTTTGGTGACTTTATATACTCTGGACCTAGACGTTGAGTCTGCGACATACATGACGGCCAGGTAATACAAAGCGCACGCTACCTTTTATTATCACATCCACGGGAGCTTGCATTCTCGTTGTCTCTCCTTCGACAAATGGACAAAGTTTTTCGGTAAGTAGAATCACAGCTGACTTCGACATTGGAAAGTTCTCTTGCCGTCTGAGAAGTGTTGTATCCCGAATAGCTGCAATGGCTTTCTCTTAAGGTATTCATGTGTGATTTCCACAACCTTCATATTTCCAGTGGTTAGCTCCGAGTTACGAAACCGCTTTATTATGAAGCTGGCTGTGGAATTCTTTTTGGCGTCACTTCCTCTCCGAACTCAGTTTGTAAACGATCAACGAGTCCATACAAAGCTACGAGCAGGGGTCCCCAAACTATGGCCCACGGGCTGAATACGGCCCCCCAGTGTCCAAAATCCGGCCTGCGGGAAGTCCCAAGTTAAAAAAAACAAAAACATATATATATTTTTTTTTGTATTATTATTTTTTTTTTATTTGTCCTTACTAGTCCATTTTCTACCGTGTCCTAGCCACTCAGGCAAATCATATTGTCTAAAAATGCATTTTACCATCGATAACGTGACATGCAGCAAGTGCGCTCTTTAAGTCAATTAGTGCGCGAGGAAAATATATGTATGAATACTAGAGATGTCCGATAATATCGGCCTGCCGATATTATCGGCCGATAAATGCTTTAGAATGTAATATCGGAAATTATCGGTATCGTTTTTTTTATTATCGGTAACATTTTTTTTATTTTGATTAAATCAACATAAAAACACAAGATACACTTACAATTAGTGCACCAACCCAAAAAACCTCCCTCCCCCATTTACACTCATTCACACAAAAGGGTTGTTTCTTTCTGTTATTAATATTGTGGTTCCTACATTATATATCAATATACAGTTAGGTCCATAAATATTTGGACATTGACACCATTTTCAGTATTCCAGCTCTGTACAACACCACAATGGATTTGAAATGAAACAATCAAAATCTGCTTTAAGTGCAGACTTTGAGCTTTATTTGAGGGTATTTACATCCAAATCAGGTGAACGGTGTAGGAATTACAACACATTTTATATGTGCCTTCCACTTTTTAAGGGACCAAAAGTAATTGGACAAACTAATATAATCATAAATAAAATTGTCACTTTTTAATACTTTGTTGCAAATCCTTTGCAGTCAATGACAGCCTGAAGTGTGGAACACATAGACATCACCAGACGCTGGGTTTGGTCCCTGGTGATGCTCTGCCAGGCCTCTGCTGCAGCTGTCTTCACTTCTTGCTTGTTCTTTGGGCATTTTCCCTTCAGTTTTGTCTTCAGCAAGTGAAATTCATGCTCAATGGGATTCAGGTCAGGTGATTGACTTGGCCATTGCAAAACATTCCACTTCTTTGCCTTAAAAAACTATTTGGTTGCTTTCGCAGTATGCTTGGGGTCATTGTCCATCTGCATTGTGAAGCGCCGTCCAATGAGTTTTGAAGCATTTGGCTGAATATGAGCAGATAATATTGCCCCAAACACTTCAGAATTCATTCTGCTGCTTTTGTCAGCTGTCACATCATCAATAAATATAAGAGATCCAGTTCCACTGGCAGCCATGCATGCCACTACCACCACCATGCTTCACTGATGACGTGCTATGCTTTGGATCTTGAGCAGATCCTTCCCTCCTCCATACTCTTCTCTTTCCATCATTCTGCTACAAGTTGATCTTTGTCTCATCTGTCCATAAGATGTTGTTCCAGAACTGCACAGGCTCTTTTACATGTTTCTTGGCAAACTCTAATCTGGCCTTCCTGTTTTTGAGGCTCACCAATGGTTTTTACGCCTTGTGATGAAACCTCTGTATTTCCTCTAGTGAAGTCTTCTCTTCATTGTTGACTGGGACACAGATCCACCTACTGTACCTCCTGGAGAGTTTTCTTCATCCGGCCAACTGTTGTGAAGGGCTTTTTCTTGACAAGGGAAAGGATTTGCCTGTCATCCACCACACTTGTTTTCCGTGGTCTTCCAGGTCTTTTGGTGTTGCTGAGCTCAGCAGTGCGTTCTCTCTTTTTAAGAATGTACCAAACAGTTGATTTGGCCACACCTTATGTTTTTGCTATCTATCTGATGGTTTTGTTTTGATTTTTCAGCCTAATGGTGGCTTGCTTCACTGATAGTGACAGCTCTTTGGACTTCATATTGAGAGATGACCTCCTCAGATTCGAAATGAATATATCACACTTGAAATGCCATCTAGGCCTTTTATCTGCTCTTTGTAAATGAAATAAATGAAAAAAAAACAAGGGAATAACACAAACGTTACTTTTGGTCCCTTAAAAAGTGGAAGGCACATATAAAATGTGTTGTAATTCCTACACCGTTCACCTGATTTGGATGTAAATACCCTCAAATTAAAGCTCAAAGTCTGCACTTAAAGCACATCTTGATTGTTTCATTTCAAATCCATTGTGGTGTTGTACAGAGCTGGAATACTGAAAATTGTGTCAATGTCCAAATATTTATGGACCTAACTGTATATATATACAGTCTGCAAGGGATACATGATTGTGCGTGCTGCTGGTCCACTAATAGTACTAACCTTTAACAGTTAATTTGACTCATTTTCATTAACTACTAGTTTCTATGTAACTGTTTTATATTGTTTTACTTTCTTTTTTATTCAAGAAAATGTTTTTAATTTATTTATCTTATTTTATTTTTTTAGATTTTTTTTTAAAGAACCTTATCTTCACCATACCTGGTTGTCCAAATTAGGCATAATAATGTGTTAATTCCACGACTGTATATATTGGTATCGGTTGATATCGGTATCGGTTGATATCGGTATCGGTTGATATCAGTATCGGTAATTAAGGGTTTGGTCAATATCGGATATCGGCAAAAAGCCATTATCGGACATCCCTAATGAATATATATATATATATATATATATACATATATACACACACATATATTTACATATACATATATACACACACACATTTACATATATATATATATATATATATATACATATATACACACACACATTTACATATATATATATATATATATATATATATATATATATATATATAGATAGCGCGGCCCCCAGCTAAATTGTTTTACCCCAATGCGGCCCCGGAGTCAAAAAGTTTGGGGACCCCTGGCTAAGAGTGTCATGTCTTGTGATCATGTCTAGTTTAGTTATGTTCTGTTTAGTTAAAACTCCATCATTCCTGTTTTTTACGCATCCTTGTTTGTTTTGTCACCACGACGACCATTAGTTTCACCTGTCTCACGTGTTGGACTCATGCACCTGTTTTCAATCATCACATGACTATTTAAGCCCGCAGTTGCCAGGTAGTCATCACTCTGACTATGCTCATTCCATGCCATAGTTCCGTGCTCGTTCCATGCTTTTCCAACTAAGTTTTTGTTAATTCATGTCACGTTTAGCGAGTCTTTTGTTTCTCGCCCATAGTCTAAGTTAAGTGTAGTTTTTGTTTTTTGGCCAGTTTTGTGTCTCCACCTTTTGTTTCAACTTTTGAGAGTAATCATTAAAGCATGTATTTACCTTCACGCCATGTCCGATCCGATTCTTATGCATCTCGGGAAAACAATGCAAGCAGGAAACTGCACCATAGTCCAAGTCTTGACAAAGACTTGGACTATACACGGCGCACTTACCCCTGTAAAAATGTGTCCGAGGAGGGGGACTTAAGCGCTGGTGTAGTGTAGCTGAAACGGGGCTTAGGCTAACTAATTATTCGTTTAAGGGGTTAAACGACTTACTGTAGCCATAGCCTTAATGTTTTCAATGCGTAAGTCACTCAAATATCACTTAAATGACACTTAAGTGCCAATGTGACATGAATGCTTGTTTATTTACATGTCCTTTGTGACACTCAAGTGTCACTTAAGTGGCACTTTTTGGATGTTTTTTATATAATTTCATGGGTGCAATAGTGTACTCCTACTAGAGGCATTGTTAGCCACCTCTTACTTGCCATTTTTTACGACTTAGAATGGATAGAAAAAATAAAAACATGTGTTCTTGTCTTACATTAGGATTGTGAATGATGGGCAACATTTCCAAACAAGTGCAGTTGCCCTTTAAAGGGTGTGATGACGACAAAGGACACACAGGAGTTAGTTTAAAGTGTTTGACTATAAAACTATTTTCCTTCTTTGCTTTTTTTCTTTCTTTGATTGAACCCGCCGTAGTTTCTTATCCGTCCTCCGAGAGTAACGGTGTTGTATTCATTCTTCTCACGCTCTCGTCTCTTCCCAAATGTAAAACAAAGACACTTCAGCGGCCTGCTCAAGTGTCATAGTGGAGGCTCGTTAGCAAGCTTCCCATTTGAAAGGCGTTACTCTTGATTGCCGATGTTTCTAAGACGTCCAAAGTGTCCGAGACAAGATTTCTTCATGTAAGGAGTAAAACGCGTGTTGTACTTTGGCTAACGTCATCGTTAGCACGTTTGTGTTACGTGACGATGGATTGAAAACAACAAAGTAAGAAAGTCTGATTTACTTTCAGAACTTCTGGCAAAGGTCCAAAGATTGTTTCTTCTTTGCGGCCATTCTCTGCTGAATATTTGTCACCAATCTGGGAACAAATGAAGGAAATCATGTCAACACACTTCTGTAGGTTCAAAAATCCTTTATGAACATGCATTATGTTCAAAGAGCTTTTATAGAGGCTCAAAGATCCTTCATTAACACCCATTAAGTTTCAAAGATCTTGTATTAACATGCATTAGGTTCAAAGATCCTTTAATAACATGCATTAGGTTCAAATAGCTTTTATAGAGGTTCAAAGAGCCTTTATTAGGATGTATTAGCTTCAAAGATCTTTTATTAACATCCATTAGGTTCAAAGATCCTTTAATAACATGCATTAGGTTCCGAGATCTTTTACAGAGGTTCAAAGATCATTTATTAACATCCATTAAGTTTCAAATATCTTTTATTCACGTCCATTAGGTTCAAAGATCCTTCATTAATGTTCAGTAGGTTCAAAGATCCTTTATTAATGTCCATTAGGTTTAAAAATAGTTTATTAACGTCCATTAGGTTCAAAGATCTTTTATAGAGGTTCAAAGATCCTTTATTAACGTCCATTAAGTTCCAAATATCTTTTATAGAGGTTCAAAGATCATTTATTAATGTTCAGTAGGTTCAAAGATCCTTTATTAATGTCCATTAGGTTTAAAAATAGTTTATTAACGTCCTTTAGGTTCAAAGATCTTTTATAGAGGTTCAAAGATCCTTTATTAACGTCCATTAAGTTTCAAAGATCTTTTATAAAGGTTCAAAGATCCTTTATTAACGTCCATTAAGTTTCAAACATCTTTTATGAACATGCATTACCTTCAAAGATCTTTTATAGACATCCATTAAGTTTTAAAGATCTTTTATAGAGGTTCAAAGATCCTTTATTAACATCCATTAGGTTCAAAGATAATTTAATAATGTCCATTAGGTTCAAAGATCCTTTATTAACGTCCATTAGGTTCAAAGATATTTTATTAACGGCCATTAGGTTCAAAGATCCTTTATTAACGGCCATTAGGTTCAAAGATCCTTTATTAACGTCCATTAGGTTCAAATATATTTTATTAACATCCATTAGGTTCAAAGATCTTTTATAGAGATTCAAAGATCCTTTATTAACATCCATTAAGTTTCAAAGATCTTTTATAGAGATTCAAAGATCCTTTATTAACGTCCATTAGGTTCAAAGATCTTTTATTAACGTCCATTAGGTTCAAAGATCTTTTATTAACGTCCATTAAGATGAAATATCTTTTGTTATGATCCATTAGGTTCAAAGATCTTTCATAGAGGTTCAAAGATCCTTTATTAACATCCATTAAGTTTCAAAGATATTTTATAGAGATACAAAGGTCCTTTAATAACATACATTAGGTTCAAAGATCCTTTATTAGCAGCATCCATTAGGTTCGAAGATATTTTATGAACGTCTATTAGATTCAAAGATCCTTTATTAGCAGCGTCCATTAGGTTCAAAGATATTTTATGAACGTCTATTAGGTTCAAAGATCCTTTATTAACATCCATTAGGTTCAAAGATCCTTTATTAACATTCATTAGGTTCAAAGATCCTTTATTAACGTCCATTAAGTTAAAATATCATTTATTGAGGTTAAAAGATCCTTTATTAACGTCCATTAGGTTTAAAGATCTTTTATTAACATCCATTAAGTTCAAAGATCTTTTATGAACGTCCATTAGGTAAAAAGATCCTTTATTAAAGTCCATTAGATTCAAAGATCTTTTAACATCCATTAGGTTCAAAGATCTTTTATATAGGTTCAAAGATCCTTTATTAACGTCCATTAAGTTAAAATATCATTTATTGAGGTTAAAAGATCCTTTATTAACGTCCATTAGGTTCAAAGATCTTTTATTAACATCCATTAAGTTCAAAGATCTTTTATGAACGTCCATTTAGTTCAAAGATCTTTTATGAACGTCCATTAGGTTCAAAGATATTTTATTAACGTCCATTAGGTTCAAAGATATTTTATTAACGTCCATTAGGTTCAAAGATATTTTATTAACGTCCATTAGGTTCAAAGATATTTTATTAACGTCCATTAGGTTCAAAGATATTTTATTAACGTCCATTAGGTTCAAAGATATTTAATGAACGTCCATTAGGTTCAAAGATCCTTTATTAACGTCCATTAAGTTCAAAGATCCTTTATTAACGTCCATTAAGTTCAAAGATCCTTTATTAACGTCCATTAGGTTCAAAGATATTTTATTAATGTCCATTAGGTTCAAAGATATTTAATAAACGTCCATCAGGTTCAAAGATCCTTTATTAACGTCCATTAGGTTTAGAGATATTTAATAAACGTCCATCAGGTTCAAAGATCTTTTATTAACATCCATTAAGTTCAAAGATCTTTTATGAACGTCCATTAGGTTCTAATATATTTTATTAACGTCCATTAGGTTCAAAGATATTTAATAAACGTCCATCAGGTTCAAAGATCCTTTATTAACGTCCATTCAAAGATATTTAATGAAGGTCCATCAGGTTCAAAGATATTTAATGAACGTCCATCAGGTTCAAAGATCCTTTATTAATATCTATTAAGTTCAAAGATCTTTTATGAAGGTCCATTAGGTTCAAATATATTTTATTAACGTCCATTAGGTTCAAAGATCCTTTATTAACGTCCATTAAGTTAAAATATCATTTATTGAGGTTAAAAGATCCTTTATTAACGTCCATTAGGTTCAAAGATCTTTTATTAACATCAATTAAGTTCAAAGATCTTTTATTAAAGTCCATTAAGTTCAAAGATCTTTTATGAACGTCCATTAGGTTCAAAGATCTTTTATTAACGTCAAAGATATTTAATGAACGTCCATTAGGTTCAAAGATCCTTTATTAACGTCCATTAAGTTCAAAGATCCTTTATTAACGTCCATTAGGTTCAAATACATTTTATTAACGTCCATTAGGTTCAAAGATATTTAATAAACGTCCATCAGGTTCAAAGATCGTTTATTAACGTCCATTAGGTTCAAAGATATTTGATAAACGTCCATCAGGTTCAAAGATCCTTTATTAACGTCCAGTAAGTTAAAATATCATTTATTGAGGTTAAAAGATCCTTTATTAACGTCCATTAGGTTCAAAGATCTTTTATTAACATCCATGACGTTCAAAGATCTTTTATGAACGTCCATTAGGTTCAAAGATATTTTATGAACGTCCATTAGGTTCAAAGATATTTTATTAACGTCAAAGATATTTAATGAACGTCCATTAGGTTCAAAGATCCTTTATTAACGTCCATTAAGTTCAAAGATCCTTTATTAACGTCCATTAGGTTCAAATATATTTTATTAATGTCCATTAGGTTCAAAGATATTTAATAAACGTCCATCAGGTTCAAAGATCATTTATTAACGTCCATTAAGTTCAAAGATATTTAATGAACGTCCATCAGGTTCAAAGATATTTAATGAACGTCCATCAGGTTCAAAGATCCTTTATTAACGTCTATTAAGTTCAAAGATCTTTTATGAACGTCCATTAGGTTCAAAGATATTTTATTAACGTCAAAGATATTTAATGAACGTCCATTAGGTTCAAAGATCCTTTATTAACGTCCATTAAGTTCAAAGATCCTTTATTAACGTCCATTAGGTTCAAATACATTTTATTAACGTCCATTAGGTTCAAAGATATTTAATAAACGTCCATCAGGTTCAAAGATCGTTTATTAACGTCCATTAGGTTCAAAGATATTTAATAAACGTCCATCAGGTTCAAAGATCGTTTATTAACGTCCATTAGGTTCAAAGATATTTGATAAACGTCCATCAGGTTCAAAGATCCTTTATTAACGTCCAGTAAGTTAAAATATCATTTATTGAGGTTAAAAGATCCTTTATTAACGTCCATTAGGTTCAAAGATCTTTTATTAACATCCATGACGTTCAAAGATCTTTTATGAACGTCCATTAGGTTCAAAGATATTTTATGAACGTCCATTAGGTTCAAAGATATTTTATTAACGTCAAAGATATTTAATGAACGTCCATTAGGTTCAAAGATCCTTTATTAACGTCCATTAAGTTCAAAGATCCTTTATTAACGTCCATTAGGTTCAAATATATTTTATTAATGTCCATTAGGTTCAAAGATATTTAATAAACGTCCATCAGGTTCAAAGATCATTTATTAACGTCCATTAAGTTCAAAGATATTTAATGAACGTCCATCAGGTTCAAAGATATTTAATGAACGTCCATCAGGTTCAAAGATCCTTTATTAACGTCTATTAAGTTCAAAGATCTTTTATGAAGGTCCATTAGGTTCAAAGATCCTTTATTAACGCCCATCCGGTTCAAATATCCTTTATTAACATCCATTAGGTTCAAAGATCCTTTATTAACGCCCATCCGGTTCAAAGATCCTTTATTAACATCCATTAGGTTCAAAGATACCTTATTAACGTCCATTAGGTTCAAATAAATTATATTAACATCCATTAGGTTCAACGATCCTTTATTAACGTCAATGTTCAATTTTCAATGTTCAAATCAATGTCAGAACCCAACATTGATTAAACGTCGTCAAAAAGCATGTTGTTTCAACGTTATGTTTGTGTTGTAGAATGTTGTTTGGGAAATGACCAAACTTCAATGTTCAAAACAACGTCAGAATCCGACATTGATTAAACGTCGTTAAAAAGCACGTTGTTTCAACGTTATGTTTTGAGTTGCTCAATGTCACAAGTTGTCAACGTTGTTTCAATGTGTTTAGGTACCGGACGTACCGGAGGCCGAGGTACAAGGTGGCCTACAAGATGGTGACAGAGATGGAGTGGAAGTGTTGCCATGGATACTCGGGGGAGGACTGCCACGAAGGGCCGAGGGCAACGACCGACAGCAAGCGGCCCGGCGTCACGCAGACGGGCGACACGCCCGGCGGCGGTGGAGAAAGTGGAAATGGTAACGATCCGCATGATGTCATACTTGTTTGCTGTTGCAGTCAACTTTTGTGTTGTTTGACCCGGAAGTTTCTGTGCCAGCAGTTCAATGAACTGACAGTTCAATGAACCCAACAAACAGACTCCCTAACTCCAAAAACGTCTTTAAAAGTCAGCGTATTGATGGTTAGCCCTCGAACGTATCAGAAGTGATACATACGTTTTTGAGCCTTCTGCCTCATCAGTGTAATTAGTTTGTCCTAAAAAGTCTGACGTATCAGATCAGATGCATGCATTACACGTATAGTCCACATGGGCGCAGTTTTGACCTATTATAAGATGGCCACGAAGAAGAAACCAGAAACACCTGATTTTTAAGAGAAACTTTGCCAAATTTAAAGGGATATGGTAAGAAATTTTTTTTTTTTTACTGACACATCAGTACGAACAGTTAATTTGGTGATTAAATGTGAAATTACTCAATATTTCATAGTAAAAATGTGTTGAAAATGTGTGTATCAAATTAGAAACAACAGGTATAAAAGGTAATGCATCTCCAAACTAGTCAATTTTATTGCATGTCATGCATTATAAATACCATGAAGCAACATACAGTCTTTAGATGTTTCACATTACACAATATGGTGTATTTAGAAGTAAAATATACATATACAGTTTGCTGTATCATTTTGTCGTTTTCTGATTTTTTTTTGAGAGAAAAAAATTAATCACATTGAAAAAATACATTGAAGGTGCTTTGAAAATGATTTTTAAAAGGTGTATTGTTTGTTTTGGTTTGTTATAAAACATTAAATTGCAACAATAGTTTGTGACCGGTTGTATCAAATATGATACAAGTTGAAAATCATATATGGAATTTGATTTTTTTTGCCAGCAGTTCAATGATCAAATATAGACAAACTCAACAAACAGACTCTCTAACTCCAAAAACGTCTTTAAAAGTCAGCGTATCAATGGTTAGACCTTGAACGTATCAGAAGTGATACATACGTTTTCAGCCCTCTGCTTCATCAGTGTAATTAGTTTGTCCTAAAAAGTCTGAAGTATCAGATCAGATGCATGCATTACACGTATAGTCCACATGGGGGCAGTATTGACCTATTAGCGGTCTGTCCAGTCATCCTGCAAGATGGCCACAAAGAAGAAACCAGAAATACCTGATTTTTTAAGAGAAACTTTGCCAAATTTAAAGGTCTAAGGTATGAAAACATTTTTTTTTTTTATTGACACATCAGTATGAACAGTTAATTTGTTGATTAAATGTGAAATTACTTAATATTTCATAGTAAAAAAGTGTTGAAAATGTGTGTATCAAATTAGAAACAACAGGTACAAAAGGTAACGTATCTCCAAATTAGTAAATTTTATTGCATTTCATGCAATATAGATACAATGAAGCAACGTACAGTCTTTAGATGTTTCAAATAAACAAATATAATGTTTACATTACAAAAAGGGACAAGCGGCATACTTGTCAACCCTCCCGATTTTCCCGGGAGACTCCCGAATTTCAGTGCCCCTCCCGAAAATCTCCCGGGGCAACCATTCTCCCGAATTTCTCCCAATTTCCACCCGGACGCCAATATTGGGGGCGTGCCTTAAAGGCACTGCCTTTAGCGTCCTCTACAACCTGTCGTCACGCCCGCTTTTCTTCCATACAAACAGCGTACCGGCCCAGTCACATAATATATGCAGCTTTTACACACACACAAGCGAATGCCACGCATACTTGGTCAACAGCCATACAGGTCACACTGAGGGTGGCCGTATAAACAACTTTAACACTGTTACAAATGTGCGCCACACTGTGAACCCACACCAAACAAGAATGACAAACACATTTCGGGAGAACATCCGCACCGTAACACAACAGAACAAATACCCAGAACCCCTTGCAGCACTAAATCTTCCGGGACGCTACAATATACACCCCCCGCTACCACCAAACCCCGCCCCCCCAACACCCATCTCTTGAATTCGGAGGGTCTCAAGGTTGGCAAGTATGGTGCCGGCCAAGTCGCATAATATATGCGGCTCTTACACACATACAAGTGAAAGCAAGGCATATTTGGTCAACAGCCATACAGGTCACACTGAGGGTGGCCGTATAAACAACTTTAACACTGTTACAAATGTGCGCCACACTGTGAACCCACACCAAACAAGAATGACAAACACATTTTGGGGGAACATCCGCACCGTAACACAACATAAACACAACGAAACAAATACCCAGAACCCCTTGCAGCACTAACTCTTCCGGGACGCTACAATATACACCCCCCGCTACCACCAAACCCCGCCCCCCCAACACCCATCTCTTGAATTCGGAGGTCTCAAGGTTGGCAAGTATGGTGCCGACCAAGTCGCATAATATATGCGGCTCTTACACACACACACAAGTGAAAGCAAGGCATATTTGATCAACAGCCATACAGGTCACACTGAGGGTGGCCGTTTAAACAACTTTAACACTGTTACAAATATGCGCCACACTGTGAACCCACACCAAACAAGAATGACAAACACATTTCGGGAGAACATCCGCACCGTAACACAACATAAACACAACAGAACAAATACCCAGAACCCCTTGCAGCACTCACTCTTCCGGGACGCTACAATATACACCTCAGCTACCACCAAACCCCGCCCCCCCCCCCCCCCCCCCATCTCCTGAATTCGGAGGTCTCAAGGTTGGCAAGTATGACAAGCGGTAGAAAATGGATGGATGGATGGACATTACACAATATGGTGTATTTAGAAGTAAAATATACATATACAGGTTGCTGTATCATTTTGTAGTCTTCTGATTTTTTTTTGGAGAGAAAAAAATTAATCACAAAAAAAAAATACATAAAAACAACATTGAAGGTGCTTTGAAAATGATTTTTAAAAAGTGTATTGTTTATGTTTTGGTTTGTTACAAAACATTAAATTGCAATGATAGTTTGTGACCTGTTGTATCAAATATGATACAAGTTGAAAATCATATTAGGAATTAGATTTTTATTTTTATTTTTTTTAAAGATTAGTTCAGAAGCACTAATAAAAGCTGCGGTTTCAAATAATTTGACATTTCTGTTAAGGATTTAGTTGTTCAGTGCATTCGCTCCTTTTTGCACCTCCGTTTTCTGATTGGTGGATGTTGATTTTGAAAAGGAGAAGACAAGGTCTAGCGCTTGGACCGCTGATATAATATTATTCCAGACTATATTTGGACTTTGAACTTTTCCTTTGTTTGGCACGGACTTGATGTCATTCTTTCCATTATCTGAGGCTCAACATGGAAACCAGCGGAAACTTCAACCCTGAGCCAGACTGCATCTGTTGCACCGAACCAGAACCAGAAGCCAAAACCGTCCGTACGGACTTTTTCTGGATCCTTCTTTGATAGACAAACATAAACACACTTTCCCATCAAACCTTTAACAGCAATAATGTCTTTCTCCACATTATTGCTGTCGACACACACACAGTCGTCTTTCTTTTATGGGTTCCAGGCCATGCTAAACACACTTAGGAGCAGGGCTGTCCAAACTACGGCCCGCGGGACAGGTGGAGCCCATCGGCGTGTTCACTTTGGCCCGCGACACGTCACAAGTTTAATAACGCCAACTTTATTTTCAATTAAATGACAGTATAATTGCTGCAAGTTATCTGCCATCTGGTGGACATTGTGAGTAATTCAATGCATTGCACAGCATTTACTTATATGACCCAATCCAAACAACCTTTTCCACACATGGCGCAAATAAAGCAACACAAAAAGTCAACACACATAGTCACACACAACACAACCTGCTCACTGAACTTTGTGGATGTTATAGAATAAAGGTCCAATCACAACACATATTTTTTAAAAATTGGAAAGATCTTTTATTAACGTCCATTAAGTTTCAAAGATCTTTTATGAACTTGCATTACGTTCAAAGATCTTTTATAGAGGTTCAAATATCCTTTATTAGCGTCCATTAGGTTCAAAGATCCTTTATTTGTTAGGTTGAAATATCTTGAGTCTGTTTAGCTGATTGGAGAGCTAGTGGGTCCTATTCGATGACATGTGTTTTGTTTGATCGGCCGTTTTACTGCCGTGTCAAGACACCGTTTGGAAACAATGAAAAACATTTACATTTTCTAACTTGTGTGAACTTAAGCATGCTAATGTATTTTTTATTTTAACATTTAACATGTTTTATGCTTGGCTTTGCTAAATTGTGTGAACTCAAGCAAGCTAATGGATTCTTTTGTTAGTTTTTAGCCTATTTTGTATGTTTTAACCCTAAAAGTCATGAATTTTGATACTTGGCGCCATTTTGGAAGTATGTTAGTCTCTTTTATTTAACGTTTTATGCTTAGCTATGCTAACTTGTGGAAATATAAGCATGCTAACATTTTTTTTGCTAGTTTTTAGCAAATTTTGTTTGTTTAACCCTAAAAGTCATGAATTTTGATACTCGGCGCCATCTTGGAAGTATGTTAACGTCTCTTTTATTTAACGTTTTATGCTTAGCTATGCTAACTTGTGTGAACTTAAGCATGCTAATGGATTTTTTTGTCAGTTTTTAGCCAACTTTGTATGTTTTAACCCTAAAAGTCATGAATTTTGATACTCTGCGCCATTTTTGAAATATGTTAATGTCTCTTTTATTTAACGTTTTATGCTTAGCTATTTTAACTTGTGTGAACATAAGCATACTAATGGATTTTTTTTTGCTAGTTTTTGGCAAATTTTGTATGTTTTAACCTAAAAGTCATGAATTTTGATACTTGGCGCCATTTTGGAAGTATGTTAACGTCTCTTTTATTAAAGCATGCTAACATTTTATGCTTAGCTATGCTAACTTGTGGGAACATAAGCATGCTAATGGATTTTTTTTTGTTAGTTTTTGGCTAATTTTGTATGTTTTAACCCTAAAAGTCATGAATTTTGATACTCGGCGCCATTTTGGAAATATGTTAATGTCTCTTTTATTTAACGTTTTATGCTTAGCTATGCTAACTTGTGTGAACATAAGCATGCTAACGTTTTTTTTTGTGCTATTTTTTAGCTATTTTTGTATGTTTGAACCTAAAAGTCATGAATTTTGATACTTGGCGCCATTTTGGAAGTATGTTAATGTCTCTTTTATTTAACGTTTTATGCTTAGCTATGCTAACTTGTTTAAACATAAGCATGCTAACATTTTTTTGGGCTAGTTTTTAGTTAACTTTGTATGTTTTAACCCTAAAAGTCATGAATTTTGATATTTGGCGCCATTTTGGAAATATGTTAATGTCTCTTTTATTTAACGTTTTATGCTTAGCTATGCTAACTTGTGGGAACATAAGTATGCTCATGTTTTTTTTTGCTAGTTTTTATCAAATTTTGTATGTTTTAACCCTAAAAGTCATGAATTTTGATACTTGGCGCCATCTTGGAAATATGTTAATGTCTCTTTTATTTAACGTTTTATGCTTAGCTATGCTAACTTGTGTGAACATAAGCATGCTAACATTTTTTTTTGCTAGTTTTTAGCAATTTTTGTATGTTTAACCCTAAAAGTCATGAATTTTGATACTTGGCGCCATTTTGGAAGTATGTTAACGTCTCTTTTATTAAAGCATGCTAACGTTTTATGCTTAGCTATGCTAACTTGTTTGAACATAAGCATGCTAACATTTTTTTTTGCTAGTTTTTAGCTAATTTTGTATGTTTAAACCTAAAAGACATGAATTTTGATACTTGGAACCATTTTGGAAGTATGTTAATGTCTCTTTTATTTAACGTTTTATGCTTAGCTATGCTAACTTGTGTGAACATAAGCATGCTAATGGATTTTTTTGTCAGTTTTTAGCTAATTTTGTATGTTTTAACCCTAAAAGTCATGAATTTTGATACTCGGCGCCATTGTTGAAATATGTTAATGTCTCTTTTATTTAACGTTTTCTGCTTCGCTATGCTAACTTGTTTAAACATAAGCATGCTAACGTTTTTTTTTGGCTAGTTTTTAGCTAACTTTGTATGTTTTAACCCTAAAAGTCATGAATTTTGATATTAGGCGCCATTTTGGAAGTATATTAATGTCTCTTTTATTCAAGCATGCTAACGTTTTATGCTTAGCTATGCTAACTTGTGTGAACATAAGTATGCTAGCGTTTATTTTTTGCTAGTTTTTAGCAAATTTTGTATGTTTTAACCCTAAAAGTCATGAATTTTGATACTTGGCGCCATCTTGGAAGTATGTGAATGTCTCTTTTATTTAACGTTTTATGCTTAGCTATGCTAACTTGTGTAAACTTAAGCATGCTAACGTGTTTTTTGCTAGTTTTTAGCAAATTTTGTATGTTTTAACCCTAAAAATCATGAATTTTGATACTTGGCACCATTTTAGAATTATGTTAATGTCTCTTTTATTCAAGCATGCTAATGTTTTTTTTGTGCTATTTTTTAGCTAATTTTGTATGTTCAACCCTAAAAGTCATGAATTTTGAAACTCGGCGCCATTTTGGAAGTATGTTAATGTCTCTTTTATTTACGTTTTATGCTTAGCTATGCTGATTACAGAGCTAAGCATAAAAGTGGTCCATGACGATGACTTGTGTTTTGTTTGATCGTCCGTTTTACTGCCGTGTTCCAGACACCGTTTGGAAACAATTAAAAACATTTACAGAATATAATTAATTTCACAACATGTATATCTACGATTTATAGTCCGGTGCGACTTATATACGGGAAAAAAATCCCTAAAATGTTGTGGGTGTGGCTTATATACCGCTATAGTTTGGAAAATACGGTAATTTTACACCTAATTTAGGCCAAAAATATGTAGAATCTGCTTTTAAAAAATCCACGATATAGCAAAGCAGTAGTTTATCTTTTCACTCTTGCGTCCTCACGCCCACAGGTGACAGGGAGAAGGTGAGGCAGCTTGAAGAGACCATCAGCCGCCTGACCAAAGACCTCCACAGCATGCAGACCTCCATCCATGATGTGGACCAGAGGCTGTAAGTCCTGCCGGGTGTTGCTGTTGTTCTCTGTCAGACTTCAAGAGTCCCGCCCTTTGAAGTAGATCCCGACTGAATGGAGCCATTGTGCCAGCGGACTCAGCCCAGCCGCACATGAAGGAGACCATCAACAACATTCACAACAAGCTGGACCATCTGTACAACAAGACCCAGGTGACCTTCTGTGCTAACTTGTGGGGACATAAACATGCTAACTTTGTTTTGCTAGCTTTTTGGCTAATTTTGTATGTTTAAACCTAAGAATCCTGAATTGTGATACTAGGCGCCATTTAGGAAGTATGTTAATGTCTCTTTTATTTAAACATGCTAACGTTTTATGCTTAGCTATGCTAACTTGTGAGAAATGTTAGCATTTTAATGTTTTTCTGTTAGCTGCTAATTTTGTACGTTTAACCCTAAAAATCATGAATTTTGGTACTTGGTACCATCTTGAAAGTATGTTAATGTCTCGTTTTTTAAAACATGCTAACGTTTTATGCTTAGCTATGCTAACTTGCGCAAATTTTAGCATTGTACTGTTTTCCGGTTAGATTTTTAGCTAATTTTGTATATTAACCCTAAAATCATGAATTTTGATACTTAGCACCATCTTGGAAATATGTTAATGTCTCTTTTATTTAACATTTTATGCTTAGCTATGCTAACTTGCGCGAATGTTAGCATTTTAATATTTTTCTGTTAGATGTTTAGCTAATTTTTGTACGTTTAACCCTAAAAATCATGAATTTTGGTACTTAACCGCATCTTGAAAGTATGTTAATGTCTCTTTTATTTTAACATTTAACATGTTTTATGCTAACTTGTGTGAACATAAGCATGCTACCTTTTCGTTGTTGTTAGTTTTTAGATAATTTTGTATGTTTTAACCCTAAAAATCATGAATTTTGGTACTTGGTACCATTCTGGAAGTATGTTAATGTCTCTTTTATTTAAACACGCTAACGTTTTATGCTTAGCTATGCTAACTTGCGCGAATTTTAGCATTGTAATGTTCTTCGGTTAGCTTTTTAGCTAATTTTGTATATTTAACCCTAAAATCATGAATTTTGATACTTAGCACTATCTTGGAAATATGTTAATGTCTCTTATATTTAACATTTTATGCTTAGCTATGCTAACTTGCGTGAATGTTAGCATTTTAATGTTTTTCTGTTAGTTGTTTAGCTAATTTTGTACGTTTAACCCTAAAAATCATGAATTTTGGTACTTAACCGCATCTTGAAAGTATGTTAATGTCTCTTTTATTTTAACATTTAACACATTTTATGCTAACTTGTGTGAACATAAGCATGCTACCTTTTTTTGTTGTTAGTTTTTAGATAATTTTGTATGTTTTAACCCTAAAACTCATGAATTTTGGTACTTGGTACCATTCTGGAAGTATGTTAATGTCTCTTTTATTCAAGCATGCTAACGTTTTATGCTTAGCTATGCTAACTTGCGCGAATTTTAGCATTGTAATGTTTTTCGTTTAGCTTTTTAGCTAATTTTGTATATTTAACCCTAAAATCATGAATTTTGATACTTAGCACCATCTTGGAAATATGTTAATGTCTCTTATATTTAACGTTTTATGCTTAGCTATGCTAACTTGCGTGAATGTTAGCATTTTAATATTTTTCTGTTAGATATTTAGCTAATTTTGTACGTTTAACCCTAAAAATCATGAATTTTGGTACTTAACCGCATCTTGAAAGTATGTTAATGTCTCTTTTATTTTAACATTTAACACGTTTTATGCTAACTTGTGTGAACATAAGCATGCTACCTTTTTTTTTGTTAGTTTTTAGATAATTTTGTTTTTTTTAACCCTAAAAATCATGAATTTTGGTACTTGGTACCATCTTGAAAGTATGTTAATGTCTCTTTTTTTAAAACATGCTAACGTTTTATGCTTAGCTATGCTAACTTGCATGAATTTTAGCATTGTAATGTTTTTCGGTTAGCTTTTTAGCTAATTTTGTATATTTAACCCTAAAATCGTGAATTTTGATACTGAGCACCATCTTGGAAATATGTTAATGTTTCTTTTATTTAACGTTTTATGCTTAGCTATGCTAACTTGCGTGAATGTTAGCATTTTAATGTTTTTCTGTTAGCTGTTTAGCTAATTTTGTACGTTTAACCCTAAAAATCATGAATTTTGGTACTTAACCGCATCTTGAAAGTATGTTAATGTCTCTTTTATTCTAACATTTAACACGTTTTATGCTAACTTGTGTGAACATAAGCATGCTACCTTTCTTTTGTTAGTTTTTAGATAATTTTGTATGTTTTAACCCTAAAAATCATGAATTTTGGTACTTGGTACCATCTTGAAAGTATGTTAAAGTCTCGTTTTTTAAAACATGCTAACGTTTTATGCTTAGCTATGCTAACTTGCACGAATTTTAGCATTTTAATGTTTTTCTGTTAGCTGTTAATTTTGTACGTTTAACCCTAAAATCATGAATTTTGATACTTAGCACCATCTTGGAAATATGTTAATGTCTCTTTTATTTAACATTTTATGCTTAGCTATGCTAACTTGCGTGAATGTTAGCATTTTAATGTTTTTCTGTTAGCTGTTTAGCTAATTTTGTACGTTTAACCCTAAAAATCATGAATTTTGGTACTCAACCGCATCTTGAAGGTATGTTAATGTCTTTTTTTATTCTAACATTTAACACGTTTTATGCTAACTTGTGTGAACATAAGCATGCTACCTTTCTTTTGTTAGTTTTTAGATATTTTTGTATGTTTTAACCCTAAAAATCATGAATTTTGGTTCTAGGTACCATTCTGGAAGTATGGTAATGTCTCTTTAATTTAAACACGCTAACGTTTTATGCTTAGCTATGCTAACTTGTGCGAAATTTAGCATTGTAATGTTTTTCGGTTAGCTTTTTAGCTCATTTTGTATATTTAAACCCTAAAATCATGAATTTTGATACTAAGCACCATCTTGGAAATATGTTAATGTCTCTTATATTTAACGTTTTATGCTTAGCTATGCTAACTTGTGCGAATGTTAGCATTGTAATGTTGTTCTGTTAGCTTTTTAGCTAATTTTGTATGTTTAACCCTAAAAATCATGAATTTTGATAATTGGCACCATCATGGAAGTATGTTTATGTCTCTTTTATTTTAACATTTAACCCATTGTATGCTTAGCTATGCTAACTTGTGCGAACTTAAGCATGCTAATGTTTTTTTTTTTGTTAGTTTGTAGCTAATTTTGTATGTTTAAAGCTAAAAATCATGAATTTTGGTACTTGGTACCATCCTGGAAGTATGTTAATGTCTCTTTTATTCAAGCATGCTAACGTTTTATGCTTAGCTATGCTAACTTGTGTGAACTTACGCATGCTAATGGAATTTTTGTTAGTTTTTAGCTAATTTTGTATGTTTAAACCCTAAAAATCATGTTTTTTTAATACTTGTAGCCATCTTGGAAGTATGCTTACAGCACTTATATTAACATGCTAACATTTTATGCTGCTTTCTAACTGATTTTTGTCGGTTCACACCTAAACATAGGGCATTTTAACACTTGGCGCCATCTTAGATCGTTGCTAACTTGTCCTATGTCATCAAGCTATCGTCAGCATGCTAACATTTCACCTTAGCTTTGTAGCTAATTTTGTATGTTTAAACCTAAAAATCATGGATTTTAATACTTGGCGCCATCTTAGATCGTTGCTAACTTATCCTATGTCATCACGCTATCGTCAGCATGCTAACATTTCACCTTAGCTTTGTAGCTAATTTTGTATGTTTCAACTTAAAAATCATGGATTTTATTACTTGGCGCCATTTAGATCGTTGCTAACTTGTTTTATGTCATCAAGCTATCGTTAGCATGCTAACGGTTCACTTTAGCTTTGTAGCTAATTTTGTATGTTTCAACTTAAAAATCATGGATTTTATTACTTGGCGCCATTTAGATCGTTGCTAACTTGTCCTATGTCATCAAGCTATCGTTAGCATGCTAACGTTTCACCTTAGCTTTGTAGCTTCTTTTGTATGTTTCAACTTAGAAATCATGGATTTTATTACTTGGCGCCATTTAGATCGTTGCTAACTTGTTTTATGTCATCAAGCTATTGTCAGCATGCTAACATTTTACCATAGCTTTGTAGCTAATTTTGTATGTTTAAAACCTAAAAATCACGGATTTTAATACTTGGCGCCATCTTAGATCGTTGCTAACTTGTCCTATGTCATCAAGCTATCGTTAGCATGCTAACGTTTCACCTTAGCTTTGTAGCTACTTTTGTATGTTTCAACTTAAAAATCATGGATTTTATTACTTGGCGCCATTTAGATCGTTGCTAACTTGTTTTATGTCATCAAGCTATCGTTAGCATGCTAACGGTTCACTTTAGCTTTGTAGCTAATTTTGTATGTTTGAACCTAAGAATCATGGATTTGGATTATTGGCGCCATTTTAGAAGTATGCCTGCTTCGACCAACCCCAACCTAGAGGTTCAGGGCACAGCTAGTAGGCCCATCATAATTTCCGCGGGAATTTTCTCGTTTCATTTGCAATGCTGACCTGGCAAAGAGGCGGCATTTACATGCTAGAGATGTTGAAGTGTGATGATCATCCCTCATCTAGCAACAAAAACGAGCGCAATAGATGGCTCTCAACAGTTGACACATGTTCTTAACTTTTGTTGGAATGTAACTGAATGTCTGAGACTTTTCAAGTGTAAAACATACAAAGAGAATGCCCGCAACCTGTGGACGACAATAAGGAAGACTTTGGTGGTGTTTCTTTCTGTAATTATTGTTATTATTACTATCATAATGAATTAAAACAGCGCAGTAACTCATACTTGCCAACCCTCCCGAATTTTCCGGGAGACTCCCGAAATTCAGCGCCTCTCCCGAAAACCTCCCGGGACAAATATTCTCCCGAAAATCTCCCGATTTTCAGCCGGAGCTGGAGGCCACGCCCCCTCCAGCTCCATGCGACCTGAGTGAGGACAGACTTTTTTCATGACGGGAGGACAACAGGGTGACAAGAACTAAATCATCCAGACTACAGATAAATTGTATTATTATGTTTATCTTACCTAAAAATAAATATATATATTAATAAAAAAATAAAAAAATGTTTTTACTATATTTAGCTAAAAACATCAAAATTAAATATATTTTTATTTGTATTTTTTCTGACTCCTTATTACACTCAGCCATAGAATTATACATTAAAATAAACATATTTGAAATAATTAATTTTAAATGATCATAATAATTCATTTAAAATGACCATATTTAATTATTGAAATAATTGCTTGTTTATCAACAACTTTAACATTTTATTCATTACATTTTGAAGCTCTCAGAAGCCAAGTTATGTTATATTCCTTAATATTTATTTATGCAAGTTTGAAACACAGTTTTGTTTGCATATTTTCAGGATGTAGATATATATATATATATATATATATATATATATATATATATATATATATATATATAAAATGAAATACTTGACTTGGTGAATTCTAGCTGTCAATATACTCCTCCCCTCTTGACCACGCCCCCAACCACGCCCCCCACCCCCCACCCCCACACCTCCCGAAATTGGAGGTCTCAAGGTTGGCAAGTATGCAGTAACTTGACAATGTGATCTGAGTATTTTACTGCCATCTAGTGTCCACTCTGAAGTCTCTGACCTATATAACAACAAGTACAACAAATTTCAATTTGTGTTGCAATCCTGTGCATTTTTTGGAGGTTAAGGCTACAAGGGACACTTCAAACTTTGATAACAATTTCATAAAATCACAAATTGATTCAAAGTTTTAAAAAAAAAGAAGCCTTTTAACACAATTTTTGGCCAAAACAATCACAAATCCTTCATATGTTGGTGTTAGTTTATTTCCATAATCACTGTTGATGTCACATATTTACAATTTCACATTCCAACATGTCCGAAGAGGAGTAGGAAGAAGCAAAGCTTATTTTATCCTACCCCTTTTTTGTTCCTTATGAAGTTCTAACACAGTTGTTCACTTCCTGTCTCAACCAGTATTAGAAATAGACTAAATGTCAAGACCGCAAACATGCATGTGGATCATGGACCGTGTTGTATTTGATGCTGAATATTAATAGACGATGTCGCCTTGTTTTGACCAAGCTTTTACTTCCTCTTTCAAGTCGGTCATAAGCGTTGCAGATGCCAGGTCTGCCGTGCACGTGTTGAAGGCACATGTTGCCATCACGCACTAAAAGTCACTTACCAGGGCACCATATGGTTCTTCCCCTCCCAGGGGACCAAATTATCAGACGGAAGTAGTGTGGTCCCGATACCAATATTATTTCTATACTTTTCTAGATAAAGTAGATCCACCAATGGCGTTTGTTTACATTTTGACGCAGGTAAACTACGGTGCGTAGTGAAGCAAGTTTAGCTATTCCTCGTCCTCCAGTGATAATGGTACTTGGAAGAAACGTACTTTATTTGGCGCCATGGAGGCGAGGATTTGTGATTTAGAAGTAGCCAGGGACCAAAGTATCAGATGGAAGTAGTGTTGTCCCGATACCATTATTTTGGTATCGGTACCAAAATTATTTTGATACTTTTCTAAATAAAGGGGACCACAAAAAATGCCATTATTGGCTTTATTTTAACAAGAAATCTTAGGGTACATTAAACATATGTTTATTATTGCAAGTTTGTCCTTAAATAAAATAGTGAACATACAAGACAACTTGTCTTTTAGTAGTAAGTAAGCAAACAAAGACTCCTAATTTAGCCTGCTGACATATGCAGTAACATATTGTGTCATTTATCTACCTATTATTTTGTCAACATTATTAAGGACAAGCTGTAAAAATTAATTATTAATCTACTTATTCATTTACTGTTAATATCTGCTTACTTTCTCTTTAAACATGTTCTATCTACACTTCTGTTAAAATGTAATAATCACTTATTCTTCTCTTGTTTTGATACTTTACATTAGTTTTGGATGATACCACAAATTTAGGTATCAATCAGTTACAGGATCATACATTGGTCATATTCAAAGTCCTCATGTGTCCAGGGATGTATTTCATGACTTTATAAACATAATATGCACTTAAAAAAAAACATTTTGTGATGCCAAAAAATATCGACGTAATCATAGTAGTATCGACTTGATACGCGCCTGTACTTGGTATCATCACAGTGGATGTCAGGTGTAGATCCACCCATGGCGTTTGTTTACATTTTGACGCAGGTAAACTATGGTGCGTAGTGAAGCATGTTTAGCTATTCCTCGTCCTCCAGTGATAATGGTACTTGGAAGAAACGTACTTTATTTGGCGCCATGGAGGCAAGGATTAGTGATTTAGAAGTAGAAAAGCACCTCTTCCTGAGGGTGTTTCAGTGTTATAACTTCACCTTTATCTTTAGTTTTTGGGCCAAATTGCGCCCGTTCTCCCTTTTCTGTCTACACACTGTGTCTGCTTGTAAGTACTCCGTGATTGTGCGCTGCCGAACATGCTCCTCTCCTCGACGACAGGGTGCGGGGGACCGGTACTTTTCAATGATTCATTGGTATTGGCGGTACTATACTAATACCGGTATACCGTACAACGCTACATGGAAGATACTGCTTCGTCATCTTGCCATTATTGTGCTCCTTCAGGTCCACGACCGGACCCTGGTCAACATCAACAACCACTTGGAGAATGGAGGCGGCAACGAGCTGGACGGAGACGCCGTCGGAGGAGGAGCTAAGGGGAAGCAGCTGACGACGCTGAAGGAAGAAATACTGACGGAGTTGGAGAGAAGAGTGACTCTGTCCTGCTCCGCCTGCCAGGTGAAGACCAAGGACACGTTCATGAATACATTTCACATTCTCCCCAAGCACAGGTGTCAAAACTCAAGATCTGGCCCTCCACGTCATTTCTATGGCTCACGAACGCCTGGAATTAATTTACACTCGTTTTACGGACTATAGGCCGCAGATATATATGTTGTGAAATGAGTTATTTACACAGAAATATTCCGTAAATGTTTATTTACATACTTTAATTGTGTGTCTGTAACACGGCAGTAAAACGGCTGATCGAACAAAACAGAGGTCATCGTCATGGACCCACTAGCTGCGGAACCTAGCTCTCCAATCAGCTAAACAGACTCAATAACTCCATGGGGATGTTTTGGTGAATTTACTGAGGCATTTGTGAAACTGAAACAATACAAAAATATTGCCATTGTAAGTTAATAATAAATGGTCATCATCATCATCATCATCATCGGCGGTCACTCGAACGAGTATGACGATCCTCCTGGTAGGGGTGTATCCCTTTATGGAGGATGCCTGTGCGTGACTTGGTTTAACGTGGGGAGACTGGTGCACAGACTGTCACCACACGATCCTTGACAGAATCGGGTCAGGGTCCAGTGGCATGGAGTCCAAGACGACTGGGGACCCTTTTCTGCTGCAGCCTTCTTCCGCCATCGCAGCCGTTGTGGTAGTTCTTAAATCTACCGTCTTCTGCCTGCTCCGCCGTTGAGGTCTTCACCGTATCCCTGGCTAGGGGGCAGTCAGGTACTAGGCCTTTGCCAAGGGCCACCTGGGGTAACAGTAGTAAAGGGGTTAACCTCCTAGTGCCCCCAAGACCCCATAGATGAGCCTCCACTGCCGGATACACTTTAACGTCATGCCCAGGACGTAATAAATGGTAAATGGGTTATACTTGTATAGCGCTTTTCTACCTTCAAGGTACTCAAAGCGCTTTGACACTATTTCCACATTCACATACTTGCCATGCGAGGCTAACCATGATCAGGAGCAAGGGTGAAGTGTCTTGCTCAAGGACACAACGGACGTGACGAGGTTGGTAGTAGGTGGGGATTGAACCAGGAACCCTCAGGTTGCTGGCACGGCCACTCTCCCAAACCGGCGCCACGCCGTCCCCTAATACTAACACAGACACTCGTAAACATGTTAGCATATTAGCTAATGCTAAAGAGGCTAGCTCGATTACATTACGATAGCACGTACAAATATGCATGAAGACGCTCCTACAGACATCACACACGGGATGTTTTTGTAAGTACCAATGGTTTTAGTTATATTGTAAAACATACAAACCTTGCTTGGAGCGATGAATGAGGAATCCGTACGAGTAGAAACGCTACGGATTGCTAGAAGACCGAACCGCACTTCCACTTCCTGTTGAAAGCACTAAATGGGAGAACTCGCCCAAAACATGGCGCCATAGCACAAACAATATAATACATTTTCAATGTATTTGATTTTTAATTTTTTTTTACTATTTGCGTTATGGCCGTCGGCAAAGAAAAATCCACAAATTAGCCACACCAATTTCTAAGTTTAGGAAATAATTAGTGGCTTATAGCCTGGAATTTACGGTATGTAATATTGCTAACTTTTACACTTTAACACAAAGGATATAAAAGACATTTACTCCTGCTTGATTACTCAATTTATTATTACAACACAGTAGAGTCATCCCATTGGGTTGAGCTTTTTCTTGCCCTGATGTGGGATCCGTACTTGCCAACCTTGAGACCTCCGATTTCGGGAGGTGGGATGGTGGGGGGGCGTGGTCGGTGGTGGGAGGGGGGCGTGGTTAAGAGGGGAGGAGTATATTTACAGCTAGAATTCACCAAGTCAAGTATTTCATATATATATATATATATATATATATATATATATATATATATATATATATATATATATATATATATATACATATATATATATATATATATATATATATATATATATATATAAATATAAATATATATACATATATATAAGAAATACTTGACTTTCAGTGAATTCTAGCTATATATATATATATTTATTTTATTATATATATATTTATATATATATATATATATATACACACATATATACATATATAAATAAAAGAAATACTTGAATTTCAGTGTTCATTTATTTACACATATACACACACATAACACTCATCTACTCATTGTTGAGTTAAGGGTTAAACTGTCCATCCTTGTTCTATTCTCTGTCACTATTTTTCTAACCATGCTGAACACCCTCTCTGATGATGCATTGCTGTGTGGCACGCACAAAAGTGCTTTCATCAAATGCACAAGAGTCTGGAATCTTCCATCTCTCCCTAGCATTGCCCAAAACCAGTCAATCTTTGCTTCCTGAGGAAGATCTTCACTGCCAAACACTTGGTACTCCACTACTTCTTCCCTGAGGCTATCCAGGTCCAATCGCAGCTGCAGCTTGGAACTTATAAGCGTATTTCTTCATATTACTCGTCGTCGGCGTTGCCACGGCTGTATCTTCCTCGTTCTTCTGCTTCGTCTCCTTGTTGTGTGCGCAGTTGTGCACTGCACTCTCTAAAAGCCCTAGATGTTATTGTCACTTATGCACGTACAGTAGATGGCAGTATTGTCCTATTTAAGAGTGTCGCAATATTGCTGTTTATGGCAGACGAACTGCTTTACGGTAGACGAAAACGTGACTGCTGTTGTGTGTTGTTACCGCGCTGGGAGGACGTTAATGAAACTGCCTAACAATAAACCCACATAAAAAACCAAGAACTCGCCCTCAATCATTCTACAGTTATAACGTGATTGGGCAGGCACGCTGTTTATATTGTGGGAAAGCGGACTCGGGTCCGCCTGAATTTCGGGAGATTTTCGGGAGAAAATTTGTCCCGGGAGGTTTTCGGGAGAGGCTCTGAATTTCGGGAGTCTCCCGGAAAATCCGGGAGGGTTGGCAAGTATGGTGGGATCTGAGCCGAGGATGTCGTTGTGGCTTGTGCAGCCCTTTGAGACACTCGTGATTTAGGGCTATATAAGTAAACATTGATTAATTGATAGAGCTTCTTGTGGTAGCAGCCGTATACGCGGCATCCTAATCGGTCTCCGGTGTGGTCCGCCTGACACGGCCAAGGAGTCACAGAAACAAGTTTTGATAGCAATGGGTGGCGACATGATGGCTTAGATAAATATATGTCCTCACAAATATTAATATCAATATGAAGCATTAAATACAAGAAGTGCCTTTTGTGTCCTTGCCTCGATCTTCAAATGTTTGCAAAGCTTGAACGACGGCCTGTAGAAATGTACGTACGTGAAGCATGAAGTTGCCATGAGGTATCGCACATTTCAACGTCAACGTCAACGTCAGTCTTGATAGATCTCATCTCTGCCGTGAAAAAGGGCGTATGCCAGGATTTTGTGTGCGAGCAAGAATGTTGCATGAGTCCCCAGATCTTCAGAATTGTGTTTTTGTCATCCTCTTGTGCTCAGGCTGGCGTGGAGGATGTGAGGCGGCAGCAGGAGTCGGACAGAGAAAGAGTGCGAGCGCTGGAGAAGCGGATCAACTCCATGGACCAACATTTTAGGCAGAGCCTGCAGGTCCTTCAAAGTGAGACGGAGCAGTACCAGACGTGCTGCAAGACAGTCAGTGAGCTGGAGAAGAGATTGTCTGACCTGGACGGCCAAGTCAGCGCCACTGCCAACAAGTGTGACACCATCAAAGGGCGCCTGGACAAAGAGCTGGCTGGAACCGGGGGAGGGAAGGGAAGAGTGACTGACGACAGGTTGAACGGCAAACTGCGGGAGTTGGAGAAGAGGGTGAATAACACGGTGAGAAAATCTGAACAGAAGTGCATCAACACTGGGAACAACCTGAAGGACGGCGTCCAAAGAGACGTGACGCAGTTACGCAGCGTGGTCCTCAGTCAACTGGATGAGCACAGATTCAAAATCGGGAAGCTAGAGCTTGATGTGTCTGTCCTTGGGGACACGGTTACAGACCACAGTCGACGCCTGAGCCATCTGGAGAACATCACAATCTTCCTGGACAGGAGGTTAACGGCGACTTCAAAAGTGTGTGACGACACATGCGGGCTGAAGGACAAAGAACGCAAGACCGAAGACACCGTCAAAACCTTGGAATGGAGGGTCGTGGCTAACCAAGGGGAAATCCAGAAATTTAACACAAGATTAAATGACTTGTCCGTGTCGGGTGACTCACTGGCAGACAGAGTCGAAAACTTAACAGATGATGTGAAAAAGATCATTGTTATGACCGGAAAGGACGGTGAACACTTCAATAGGATCGTCTCAGAGGTTGACACGCTGAGCCAGGATTGGGAAGACTGTTCTGTCTGCGCCAGTGTTGACGAGGACTTACGCCTGCTGGCCAACTCCACCGCCGTCACGCTCAGCAAGTGTCAGACTGAAGTGGACGATCTGCGGAGAACGGTGGATTCAGGCGAAACGGTGTGCTCTCAGGTGTGCTCGAACCTTCAAGAAGAGGTGGGGCGACTCAGAGAAGAAGTGGAGGAGAGCAATGCTCAGTGCAAAATCAACATTGACGACCTGACCAATCGCCTTGATGGTCACCATGACCACAATGGGAGATTAGGAGGCGACCTGAAGTCCATCCAAGGAGAGTTATCTAAAGTGATGATCACGTTCGGCTCCATCAACAACACACTCAAAGGCATGGGAACGACGATACAAACCCATGGGAACACCATCAATGATCTGACCCACACCAAGGACAGGATCCACTCTCAGGTAAAAGGAACTGATGATAAAAATAGTTAGTGGTATGGTATGCTCTTTATTGTCATTGCACAGTTCATTTTCACCAGACCCGTTCAAGATTAGACAAACATTGTACAGGAACGGAACTGGTTCCTGGTGGTGGTGGAACGTATCACAAAATCCAATCAATTTAGTGAGTTATCGGCTCACGTTGATGTTTTTAAGAGCCCAAATGATCATATATCCCAATAATCCACTTTACCATTTATCAAGTGTGGCTGTCCCGCTTATCCTTGGCTTCACGATGCATGATTAGAACTACACTTACAATCCAGAGTAATGTGATGTGTAAACCGGGGGGATCAAGCTGTCAGCAAATTATTCAAACTCAATAATACACATTTTAAACGACGAAAGTAATAATAATACAAAAGTAAAAAGTATGCCATGATTTAGAGAGGTTTCCTGAGATCAGCGAGGGTGCAACATTGACAGTCCGTAGGGAATGTTGGAGCATGTTTTTAGCGCTTATTCATACATTTAATGAATGCCACCTTGTCCACCTCTGATCACCATGACAGGCACTGATACAGATATCAGTTTCTATTTAGGACCACTGTTTGTGTACACCTTGAACACACTTTTGGCTTACAGTAGCTCTTAAAGACAGCACTTCCGTGTAGATTAGTGTAAATAACGGAACATTAACCTCAACTTTTGCCAGCAATATTAGAAATGGATCCCTGATCATTGTAGCGTAATGCATTGCCCTTATGTCCCTGACAAGTCACAACCAGCATATCCGACTTCGGTTTGCTTTTTATTCAGAGTGTCTCTCTAGGTTGTCCTCAGACAAGCCTTCCATCGTTGTCTCCAGTCATCCCGGTTTTCCATACAGCTGGCCAGCTCGTTGGTGCTTTGTGCTCCCGCATCATTCTTGAGTACATCCACATATGTTACAGTGGGACGTCTTTGTACCGGTGCCCATGTGTTGGCTCCCACAGTACCAGTTTGCTGGCTGGCAGCTCTTGGTGTCTTTGGCAGTGTCCTGCTGGTCTCATTCTCCTGGATGCTATTTCGTCACTCACCCCGTGTATTCCAGCATACAGATTATCGTTGGTAACATGTGTACTCTTGCGGATACACGTAGCATTCTGGTGTAGCACCCGTGTTAGAGTGTTCTTTATCCTAGAGTGGATGCCTTACTGGGCTAATGAACCCACTGTGCAGTGACCACAGCCTATCTCCTTTGAGGGCTCGCCTTGGTCCAGGTACTTAGATGTTGCCCTATAACAGAAGGCGGTCCTGGCCATTAGTTCAATCCAACGGTGCCGTACCAACACCATCCCCTCATAAAGTTTGGCCGGCAAGCTGAAGCCATTGCCCAGGAGCCAGACGTGAGAGATTTAGATTAGGAAAGGACCAATGTCCTTGTCCACTCAATAAGAAGTACATCTGCCAAGATACATCAAGGGTGCTGCCGCTCCCAGAGCCTCCAACCCCAGTGATGGTGGAACATCCCTACAATACACCAAAAACTCAGAGAAAAGACTTGGTCTGCCAAGACATCCATGAGGGACAAACTCTTTGTACCCCTGCATTGCCTCTAGCGTACAACAGCCTTCATCACAGCCTCTGGAGTTCCTGTCTAGCAAACAACGAAAAAGAAGAAATTAGTCCCAATTAGTTAGCCACTAGTTTTTGTGTGGTCCATCAAACAGGACAATACACTACAATAAATGGAAAAGACAATCGGGAACAAAGGAAATAATACTATACATACATTTATAGCATATAATTACGTAGGAAAACGCAGTATCACTGTGAATCTGAGGGGGACACGACCACATTGTCCCCATCTATCAGTTCATGACCATAGACTTAGATTGGTCAGATATAGTCTTAGTCCAATATAAGTCTATGTCCATAGACTTGCATTGGTCATATCTAGTCTTAGAACAATCTAAGTCTATGTAAGTTCAGATGTCCCCTAAACTAAACCAAAAAACACTATTGATTCAAACGCAACCCGTCTCGGGTCAACTGAATGGTTCCGATTTTTTTCATAACCCGTCCCATTCCTAAATTAACCACGATTCAAAGCAGAGAAAATAATTGCTGAACTTCAAATAATCTGCAGTGTGTTCAAGGGTCGTTTTTCTCAGGATGCAAAAAACAAGGAGGAAGCAGTGTGCGGGTGAAAACCGACCTCCTTAAGCAAGGTTACAAAGTAGCAAACAAAAGGAGATGGGAAAACTAAAGGGACAGAAGGAGATACACAAGTGCGAGCTGTCGCACGAGGCGAGCAATGGAACCGCGCCAGCTAACAGGCGAGACAGGTACAAATAAGGAGCATGATTCACTTAGAAAACAGGTGGGAACACTAATCAATAACTGAAGACAGGTGTGGGGGATAGCGCTTGGGAAGTGATTATGTCCCAGCAGGATGACGCAAACACAAGGGAAGGACAACCCAAAATAGGATACAACCTAATTAGTAATACTTCAAACACTAAACTAGACATGCCCTGACATAACAGGCCATGACGTGGCCTTCGTTAGATAAAACATGTTAAGTTTCTATTTCGACTTCATTGACAAATACAGAACTCCCATAAAGGTCGAGAAGAAGACTTCTGTTTGGACTGACTGCACTACACATCCTGTGGATTTGTACTGTAAGCCTTAAATCCTCCGGTGATGAAGGATGTTTTATTACACCTGAAATAGCCTCTCAAACGAAACACCCGACTTCCATGTATGGCAACAATGTCTTTCTGCGGGGACGCTTCATGTGTTGCTTTGTTGGCGTGGATTGACTGAAACATGTCTTTTCTTGATGGGAGTTCAACTGTTTGTAAAAAATAAACCACACATTCTAATCATCGCAACTGGACTGATTGGTTGGTCTTAGAGGAAGTTTTGCCGCTCATCCCAGTGGGCTTCGTCAGTTCATGATCATAGACTTAGATTGAACTAAGACCAGATCTGACCAATCTAAGTCTATGAGCATGAACGGATTGACTTAAACATAGACTTAGATTGGACCACAACTAGATCTGACCAATCTAAGTCTATGAGCATAGACTTATATTGGACTAAGACTTGATCTGACCAATCTAAGTCTATGAGCATAGACCTATATTGGACTAAGACTAGATCTGACCAATCTAAGTATATGAGCATACACTTAAATCTAAGTATATGAGCATACACTTAGATTTGACTAAGACTAGACCTGACCAATCTAAGACTATGAGCATAGACCTATATTGGACTAAGACTAGATCTGACCAATCTAAGTCTATGAGCATAGACCTATATTGGACTAAGACTAGATCTGACCAATCTAAGTATATGACCATACACTTAAATCTAAGTATATGAGCATACACTTAGATTTGACTAAGACTAGACCTGACCAATCTAAGTCTATGAGCATAGACCTATATTGGACTAAGACTAGATCTGACCAATCTAAGTGTACGCACACTTACCGTATATTGGCTTAAGACTAGATCTGGCCAATCTAAGTCTATGAGCATGAACTGATTGACTTAAACATAGACTTAGATTGGACTAAGACTATATCTGACCAATCTAAGTCTATGCCCATTAACTGATAGACTTAAACATTAGACTTAGACTGGACTAAGACTATATCTGAGCAATCTAAGTCTATGCCCATTAACTGATAGACCTAAACATAGATTTAGATTGGACTAAAATAGGATCTGACCAATCTAAATCTATGAGCATGAACTCAGTGACTTAAACATAGAGTTAGAGTGGTCTAAGACTCAATCTAACCGATTTAAGTCTATGCACATTTACTGATACTTAAACATAGACTTAGATTGGACTTAGACCATATCTGATCAATCTAAGTCTATGCGCGTGAGCTGATAGACTTAAATATAGACTTGGATTGGACTAAGACTATATCTGACCAATCAGAGTCGAGGAGCATGAATTGATAGACTTAAATTGGACTAAGTCTAGATCTGACCAATCTAAGTTTTTGCCCATGAACTGATATACTTAAACATAAACTTTGATTGGTCTAAGACTATATCTGAGCAATCTAAGTCTATGAGCATGAACTGATAGACTTAAACATGGACTTTGATTGATCTAAGACTATATCTGAGCAATCTATGAGCATGAACTGATATACTTAAACATAAACTTTGATTGGTCTAAGACTATATCTGAGCAATCTAAGTCTATGAGCATGAACTGATAGACTTAAACATGGACTTTGATTGATCTAAGACTATATCTGAGCAATCTATGAGCATGAACTGATAGACTTAAATTGGACTCAGTCTGGATCTGACCAATCCAATACTATGCCCATGAACTGATAGACTTAAACATAGACTTAGATTGGACTAAAACTATATGTGACCAATCTAAGTTTATGAGCATGAATTGACAGACTTAAACATAGATTTAGATTGGACTAGGACTATATCTGACCAATCTAAGTCTATGCTCATGAACTGATAGACTTAAACGTAGATTTAGATTGGACTAGGACTATATCTGACCAATGTAAGTCTATGAGCATGAACTGACAAAGTCCAGTTGCGATCGATTGAATGCCCTGAGAATACAATGACCTGTAGGAGTGAGAACATCCAAGGACAAACATTCTGACATGTCTGCGTTCTGTTCAAGGTGGACATTTTGAAGAAGGACCTGTGGGACCACATAGACGACTCCAGCGTTCGATTGGACAGTCTTGGCAAAGACATAGAAGTGATCAGGAGTAACTTTGTGACGGAAGTCGGCGAGTGTCGGCGAGCGAGCGACGGCTTGGAGGGACGACTCACCAAGCTGGAAGGAGTTTGCAGACGCTTTGACTCTTTTTCAGACAGCCTGCAGACGATTAAGGACGGCCTGAACCAACACGTGTCGGCTTTGTGGAACTGCGTCAACAGACTCAACGTGACAGTCACGTCTCAAGGAGGTCTTATCGATAATATCCAGAATGTCCAGCTGGAAAAAGTCTATGGGAACATACACAGGCTGAACTCGTCTCTGCTGGACTTGAAGAAGGAGTTCTATGAGTTCACAGAACAGGATTTCACGGGTAAGACTTCAAGAGGGCGTAAGGTGCCGAGATAGAGAGCCGGGTCAATGGGAGGCAGGGTTGGGGAAAAACTGATCAAAGAATCTGGCTTGTCAAACATTGACTTAAAATACGGCGAGTTTGTAAGAAGAGTTTCAGCAAACATGAGTCAGAGTCACTGCAGAGTTAAGATCGGCTGTCTTAAAGTCAAATAAATGCTCCTTTTCTCCAGGCCCACCTGGTCTGACTGGTCCCAGAGGAGAGCAAGGAGCGCTTGGAGCTCAGGGAGCTGCGGGACCCCAAGGAAGGGTGGGACCCCCGGGTGAAATGGGCAAACAAGGACCGGCTGGACCACCAGGTAAGACAAATGATGTCATCACTCCATCAGGTAGAAGGCGTTTATGTCCACGCCCCTCGGACCGGCCGACTGACGTCGACAGAAGTGGTTGTTGACATAACCGACATAACCATTGCTTGTAGGGGAGTCCCAATCCAATATTGATATTTCGTTATTCTTTATTTCTTACATGGAACAAATTCCTTGTGTGTTAAAGATGCTTGGCCAATAAATCTGGTTCTGATTCTAGTATCAGTCTGATATCAGCTAAAAAAAAACCCAAGTATGTGATATGTGCTTGCATGTAAAGCGTGTGATATCATGTGCGATACATGCAGTCCCGCCGTGTTTTTGCTTGTGATATCATGTGTGAAACAAGCAGTCCTGCAGCGTGTTTACTTGGTGCGATACAAGCAGTCCTGCAGTGTGTACTTGTGTGTGATATCATGTGCAACACAAGCAGTCCTGCAGCCTGTTTACTTGTGTGCGATATCATGTGCCACACAAGCAGTCCTGCAGTGTTTACTTGTGTGCGATATCATGTGCGATACAAGCAGTCCTGCAGAGTGTTTACTTCTGTGCGATACAAGCAGCCCTGCAGCGTGTTTACTTCGGTGCGATATCATGTGTGATACAAGCAGTCCTGCAGAGAGTGTTTACTTGTGTGCGATATAACGTGCGACACAAACAGTCCTTCAGCGTCTTTCCTTGTGTGCGATATCATGTGCGACATAAGCAGTCCTGCAGAGTGTTTACTTGTGTGCAATATCATGTGTGACACAAGCAGTTCTGCAGTGTTTACTTGTGTGTGATATCATGTGCGACACATACAGTCCTGCAGTGTTTACTTGTGTGTAATATCATGTGCGATACAAAAAGTCCTGCAGAGTGATTACTTGTGCAAAACTGGACAGCCAGTCACATCTAAATGTCCTCAAATAAACACACAATTTCTTCTATTTTACTAATATTTAGCTATGTGTAACCAATATTTAGCGATGTGTAACCAATATTTAGCGATGTGTAACCAATATTTAGCGATGTGCAACTAATATTTAGCGATGTGTAGCCAATATTTTGTGATGTGTAACCAATATTTAGCGATGTGTAACTAATATTTAGCGATGTGTAACTAATATTTAGCTATGTGTAACCAGTGTTGGGTTAGTTACTGAAAACCAGTAACTAATTACTAGTTACTTTATTTCAAAAGTAACTGTTACTAACTCAGTTACTTACACCAAAAAGTAATGCGTTACTGTGAAAAGTAACTATTTAGTTACTTACATATATATTTTTTTGTGCCGCAGCCGCTGTTGCTTAGGAGGTGAAGTGTGTCTCTCTTTACTAGCTTCGTCGAAGCATGTTGCTTTTGTAGCTGTTTCAGGAGATTTGAATTGCTAGGATAGGATCTTTAATCCAAGACACTACTTACATTTAACTAAAATGTTCTTTTCTTTGTGGTCGACAAAAGAAAAGTAGTGAGAATATCTCCATGTCAAGAAACTCGGCTTCGGGCTTCGCCACGTCTTGTTAGTAAACACAGACACGCCCCCTTACACACACACACACACACACACACACACACACACACACACACACACACACACACACACACACACACACACACACACACACACACACACACACACACACACACACACACACACACACACACACACACACACACACAGTGCGCGGAACGCCTCTTCCTTGTCGCCTCTTCCGTAGCTCTCCAATAAAACACACTCAGATCTTCTCAGTTTCTAGCCGATACTACATAAAAAATAACGTAAAATAACGCAGTAACGCATCATGTAGTAACGGTAACTGAGTTACTGAATATAAAAAATAACGCGTTAGATTACTATTTACCGTCGAAAGTAACGCGTTACTTTGTAGCGCGTTAGTCCCAACACTGTGTGTAACTAATATTTAGCGATGTGTAGCTAATCATTAGCGATGTGTAACTAATATTTAGTAATGTCTAGCTAATATTTAGTGATGTGTAGCTAATATTTTGGGATGTGTAACCAGACAGTAGTTAGTGATAACGATGTTAACAATAATATAAGACATGATGTATAATGTAGTTCTTTCGGTATTATTCCAGGTATAATAAAGCGCTATATAAATAGAGACCATTTACAGGTCGACATAAACCAAATGATCTGTCATGAAATTTTTTTTTGTGGATGCACTAGTTCACAGTACGATTACTTCCAAGAAGTGATGATATAATATATGAAAATGAGATGAAGTAACTTCTTGTTTTTGTCTTCCATGTGACTTGTGAGGCCTGAGAGGTGAACAAGGTACGTTGTAGTTCTTGGGAAATCACCATGAAAGTTCCCATTACTTTGTTGAAAGTACTTCCTGTCTCCCATCAGGTGTTGCAGGGTCAGACGCCCACGTGCCCCGCCTCTCCTTCTCCGCCGCACTGACTCGACCAATGAGAGGAGCAGGAACTATTGTGTTCAACCAAGTCTTTGTCAATGAAAACAACGTCTATGACCCCAAAACAGGTGACCACGACGACCTTTTCTCATCTTTCATACTATTTACTATGTTTTTCTTATCATTCATACTATTTACTCTGTTTTTCTCATCATTCATACTATTTACTCTGTTTTTCTCATCATTCATACTATTAACTGTTTTTCTTATCTTTCATACTATTTACTCTGTTTTTGTCATCGTTCATACTATTTACTCTGTTTTTCCTCATCATTCGTACTATTTACTCTGTTTTTCTCAACATTCATACTATTTACTGTTTTTGTCATCATTCGTACTATTTACTCTGCTTTTGTCATCTTTCATACTATTTACTGTTTTTGTCATCGTTCATACTATTTACTGTTTTTGTCATCATTCGTACTATTTACTCTGTTTTTGTCATCTTTCATACTATTTACTGTTTTTCTCATCTTTCATACTATTTACTCTGTTGTTCTCATCATTCATACTATTTACTGTTTTTCTCATCATTCATACTATTTACTGTTTTTCTCATCTTTCATACTATTTACTGTTTTTCTCATCATTCATACTATTTACTGTTTTTCTCATCATTCATACTATTTACTATTTTCTCATCATTTATACTAGTTTCTGTTTTTTGTCATCTTTCATACTATGTACTGTTTTTCTCATCATTCATACTTTTTACTCTGTTTTTCCTCATCTTTCATGCTATTTACTGTTTTTCTCATCATTCATACTATTTACTCTGTTTTTGTCATCGTTCATACTATTTACTCTGTTTTTCTCATCTTTCATACTATTTACTGTTTTTCTCATCATTCATACTATTTACTCTGTTTTTCTCATCGTTCATACTATTTACTGTTTTTCTCATCTTTCATACTAGTTACCGGTACTCTGTTTTTGTCATCGTTCATACTATTTACTGTTTTTTTCATCATTCATACTATTTACTCTGTTTTTCTCATAATTCATACTATTTACTCTGTTTTTGTCATCGTTCATACTATTTACTGTTTTTCTCATCATTCATACTATTTACTCTGTTTTTGTCATCGTTCATACTATTTACTATTTTTGTCATCGTTCATACTATTTACTGTTTTTGTCATCTTTCATACTATTTACTCTGTTCTTGTCATCATTCATACTGTTTTTCTCATTCATACTATTTACTGTTTTTCTCATCATTCATACTAGTTACTGTTTTTCTCATCATTCATACTAGTTACTCTGTTTTACTCATCATTCATACTATTTACTGTTTTTCTCATCATTCATACTATTTACTGTTTTTCCTCATCATTCATACTATTTACTGTTTTTGTCATTGTTCATACTATTTACTGTTTTTGTCATCGTTCGTACTATTTACTGTTTTTCTCATCATTCATACTATTTACTGTTTTTGTCATCGTTCATACTATTTCCTGTTTTTCTCATCTTTCATACTATTTACTCTGTTTTTGTCCTCATTCATACTATTTACTCTGTTTTTATCATCATTCATACTATTCACTGTTTTTATCATCATTCATACTATTTACTCGGTTTTTGTCATCATTCATACTATTTACTCTGTTTTTGTCATCATTCATACTATTTACTCTGTTTTTATCATTCATACTATTTACTGTTTTTCTCATCGTTCATACTATGTACTGTTTTTGGCATCGTTCATACTATGTACTGCTTTTGGCATCTTTCATACTATTTACGGTTTCTCATCATTCATACTATGTACTCTGTTTTTCTCATCATTCATACTATTTACTGTTTTTCTCATCATTCATACTAGTTACTCTGTTTTGTCATCGTTCATACTATTTACTGTTTTTCTCATTGTTCATACTATTTACTGTTTTTCTTATCATTCATACTATTTACTCAGTTTGTATCATCATCTACCCTGGCTAACTGCATGACTAGCTTCGTGCTAGCCTAGTGAGGCTTGCTAACCTCCTGCCAGTCTGACTAACTTCCTGCTAGCCTGGCTAGGATTGCTAACTTTTTGCTATCCTGGCTAACATCCTGCTCACCTGGGAAACTTTCTGCTAACCTGACTAATTTCCTGCCAACTTTCTGCTGAACTGGCTGAATTGCTGCTATTCTGGTTAACATCCTGATGTGCTGGTCAGCCTGGCTGACATTCTGCTAGCCTGGCAAACATCTTGCATTGCTAACTTCCTGCCAGCGTGGCTATCATGACTAACTTTCGGCTACCCTGGCTAACTGCATTGTTAGGCTTGCTAACTTCATGCTAACCTGGCTAACTTCCTGCTAGCATGGCTAACTTATGACCTACTCAGTGGCCTAGTGGTTAGAGTGTCCGCCCTGAGATCGGTAGGTTGTGAGTTCAAATCCCGGCCGAGTCATACCAAAGACTATAAAAATGGGACCCATTACCTCCCTGATTGGCACTCAGCATCAAGGGTTGGAATTGGGGGTTAAATCACCAAAATGATTCCCGGGCGCGGCCACCGCTGCTGCCCACTGCTCCCCTCACCTCCCAGGGGGTGATCAAGGGTGATGGGTCAAATGCAGAGAATAATCTCGCCACACCTAGTGTGTGTGTGACAATCATTGGTACTTTAACTTTAACTTTAACTTTACTGCTAGCCTGGGAAACTTGCTGGTAACCAGGCTAAATTATTGCAAACTTTCTGCTGGCCTGGATTAAATCCTGCTAGCCTGCTTGACTTGCTGCTTTGCTGGTTAGTTAAGCTAACATTCTGCTACCCTGGCTAACATCTTGCTAGCCTGGTTATCTTCCTGCTAGCCTGAGAAATGTTTTGGTAACCTGGCTAACTTTCTGCGAGCCTGGTTGACTTGCTGCTTTGATGATTATTTTGGCTAACACATTCTGCCTGCCTGGCTAATTTCGCCTGGCTAACTTGTAGCTTTATTGGTTCACTTCCATTTTGTACCGTGAACTTTTAGCATTTCTCTCAGTGTTTTTGGCAGTTCCAGCATGTTTCTTTTACATGTTTTTTTGCCTTTGCAGCATTTTATGTGAGTGCGGCAGTTTTACTTGGCAGCAGTTTCCATGTTTGCTGGTTTTTGGTTTCATGTAAATTCCTTATTTGGAGCATTTGGACATTTCCTTGTTTGCTTGATGGCCACCGCACTGAAAACTGCTAATGCGCCATGAAGGCGTGATTTATCGTTGAATTTAACCCCTGATCGAGCAGTTCAGCTTACTTCTGTCTTCCATCCTGCAGGTTATTTCACGGCCCCCGTCAGAGGAAGGTATTTCTTCAGCGCTATCCTGACCGGCCATAAGAACATGAAAATCGAGGCGGTGTTGTCCAAGTCCAATACGGGTGTGGCTCGGGTGGACTCTGCCGGGTATCAGCCAGAAGGTCTAGAAAAGCCAATGGCGGAAGCCAAACACATTCCTGGCGCTCTGGCGGTCTTCAACGTCATCCTGCCCATGGAGGCGGGGGACACGGTCTGTATCGACCTGGTCGCTGGCAAGCTGGCTTACTCCTCGGAACCTTTGACCATCTTCAGTGGGACGTTGCTGTACGAGAACTTCTGATCCAAGAGCACGTGGACTCCATGTAACGGACAATTCAGAGTTCTTTCAGGGAATGTTTAACGTTTCCATTCCACTCATTTGTGCTTTACAGCTTTAAGAGAACACTTTTCTCTCAAAATGTCGGGAGTTGTTACCAAAAACTTGAATTATTTTGTGACAACAAAGCCCTCAGGTGTAGTGAATGAAGTTAAAATTATTAGTTGTTTTTTTTCATGTCCACTCATTTTTTTCTAATGATGAAGGATTGAGCGATTGGATTGGTTGGAGTCTGATTCAAGCTGGCAGTGGAATGGTCAGACGTTAAAGTTGAGCACCTGCTGAGGTGTACTGCAGGTGTGTTGGCAGCATAGAGTCTGTCAATAGTACGGTAGTCAAACATTCCTTTGTGCAGACAAATAGTCTTAGCTCGTGTCCCCGCTTACACAGTCTTCATCAGTTCAGAACTCTTTTGCATGACTCGCAATTCTCCTCCAAAACACTAGAGGCAGGTTTTTTTGAGTCACTAACCACACCTCTTGTTGACTATTAGCGATTAGCTTCCTGTGTGTAGTAGCTGTCGTGAACTACATTCTTCTACGTAGACCACAGCGATTTCTTCTTCTACAGAGGCTACAGATATTTCTTCTTCTTTGTTGGTGACAGCTTTTTCTTCTTCTACGTAGGCAACGGCTATTTCTTCTTCTTCATTTGCGACAGATATTCTGTGTTGGCGACAGCTATTTTTTCGTCTACGTTGGCGACAGCAATTTCTTCTTCGTTGGCAAGGGCTATTTTTTCTTTTATGTTGGTGAAATATATATATATTTTTTTCTTGGTTGGGAACCGCTATTACTTCTTTTTCGTTTGCAACAGATATTTCTGCTTTGTTGGCAAAGGCTATTTTTTCTTCTATGTTGGCGAAATATATTTCTTCTTTGTTGGCGACGGCTATTTTTTCATCTACTTTGGCCACAGCAATTTCTTCTTCTCTGTTGGCAAGGGCTATTTTTTCTCCTATGTTTGCGAAAGATATTTCTCCTTCTTTGTTGGCAACGGCTACTTTTCGTCTAATGTTGGCGACAGCAATTTCTTCTTCTTCGTTGGCAAGAGCTATTTTTTCTTCCATGTTGGCGAAATATATTTATTCTTCTTCGTTGGCGACGGCTATTTTTTCTTCTTCAATGGCGACAGATATTTCTTCTTTGTTGACGATGGCTATTTCTTCTTTAATGTTAGCGAAAGATATTTCTTCTTCTTTGTTGGCGACGGCTATTTTTTTCATCTACTTCGCCAACAGCAATTTCTTCTTCTCTGTTGGCAAGGGCTATTTTTTCTACTATGTTTTCGATAGATATTTCTTCTTCTTCTTTGTTGGCAATGGCTATTTTACGTCTAATGTTGGCAACAGCAATTTCTTCTTCTTCGTTGGCAAGAGCTATTTTTTCTTCTATGTTGGCGAAATATATTTATTCTTCTTCATTGGCGACAGATATTTCTTCTTGGTTGGCGATGGCTATTTCTTCTTCAATGTTAGCGAAAGATATTTCTTCTTCTTTGTTGGCGACGGCTATTTTTCGTCTAATGTTGGCGACAGCAATTTTTTCTTCTTCGTTGGCAAGAGCTATTTTTTCTTCTATGTTGTCAAAATATATTTATTCTTCGTTGGCGACGGCTATTTTTTCTTCTTCAATGGCAACAGATATTTCTTCTTTGTTGGCAACAGATATTTCTTCTTCTTTGTTGGCAAAGGTTATTTTTTCTTCAATGTTGGCGAAAGATATTTCTTCTTTGTTGGCAACGGCTATTTTTTTCATCTACTTCGCCAACAGCAATTTCTTCTTCTCTGTTGGCAAGGGCTATTTTTTCTACTGTTTTCGATAGATATTTCTTCATCTTTGTTGGCAACGGCTATTTTACGTCTAATGTTGGCGACAGCAATTTCTTCTTATTCATTGGCAAGAGCTATTTTTTCTTCTATGTTGGTGACAGCAATTTCTTCTTCTCCGTTGGCAAGGGCTATTTTTTGTCCCATGTTTGCGAAAGATATTTCTTCTTCTTTGTTGGCAACGGCTATTTTTCGTCTGATGTTGGCGACAGCAATTTCTTCTTATTCGTTGGCAAGAGCTATTTTTCTTCTATGTTGGCGAAATATATTTATTCTTCTTCATTGGCGACGGCTATTTTTTCTTCTTCAATGGCGACAGATATTTCTTCCTTGTTGGCGATGGCTATTTCTTCTTCAATGTTGGTGACGGCTATTTTTTCTTCTTCGTTGGCGACGGCTATTTTTTCTTCTTCAATGGCGACAGATATTTCTTCTTTGTTGGAGACAGATATTTCTTCTTCTTTGTTGGCGACAGATATTTCTTCTTCTTTGTTGGCGACAGCTATTTCTGCTTCTTTGTTGGTGACGGCTATTTCTGCTTCTTTGTTGGCAACAGATATTTATTTTTCTTTGTTGACGACTGTTATTTCTGCTTCTTTGTTGGCGACGGCTATTTCTTCTTCTTTGTTGACGACAGATATATGTGTTCTTTGTTGGCGAGGGCTATTTCTTCTTCTACGTTGGCGACAGCTATTTCTTCTTCTACGTTGGCGACAGCTATTTCTTCTTCTACGTTGGCGACAGCTATTTCTTCTTCTTTGTTGGCGATGGCTATTTCTTCTCCTACGTTGGCAACATGTATTTCTTGTGGTCTGGCATTGAAACTGAATGGAAACAAAAAAAGAAGAAGGATTCCAGATGTCCTGGTTCTCATCAATGCTTGATGCTCAACCCTGGTCAGTGAACTGTACTTAATACAAATCACAATCTGTTTATTTCCCTCTTTAAAAGAAAAAACGCCATAGATTTGGACTAATTGTTGACTTTGGGCAAAATGTAACGCAGCACTTCAACTGTGCAACCAGTAGTGGAAGATGGCCTTACTAATGACTAAGTATTTATTTTCATGTTTTGACCACAAGTAAATTCCCAGAAACCGCAAGCAGGAAGCCAACTGAAGAAAAATGAGGGAATGAGTGATTAGGACGTAGTCTGGAGCACAATTGTGTGCCGGAAAAGCAAAAGTCATCCTCAGGTCGTAAAAAGGCGACCATGGGAGGAAACGTGTAGGAAGGCCCAACGAAAGATGAAAATTGTTTCTGTCTTCTGTTGAAAACTTTTAAAACAAGTTGTTGCAGGATCACATGATTTCAGTTTTTGTTTTCATTATTTTTAAATCTGACTTCAAGGGAAGTCTCCCAAAGATATGTCTGGATGTAAAGTGCAGTATGTTAATCGTGCAAATATTGTCTAAAAGTCTTCAGATTTCCAGCAGGAATAAGCTGACATGTATTTTTATGCGCACTATAAATTAATTCCAATCAACACTTTAATGTTGGCGACATAGTTTCAATTGTACACTCTTGAATGAATGTAAATATTTTTCAACATATAAGATTTTTATGAGCGACCACTTCACCTTGCAAGGTACATTGTACTCTACGTGTTTTATTGTGTGCCTCAAATACAGACAGGTGTTGTACACAGGTGCACTTTTAAGGCTTTCCAACCAAACCACCCCTTATATATTATAATACTGTCTATTTAGTAAAGCATATTAATATAAAGGCTGTCAAAGTTACCGCCATATTAAAAAGTTCACACTCATTTCTTTTCATGGCACTATTTTTTTTTATTTTTTTTCGACATGCGTTTAACGTGTGTGTGTGTGTGTGTGTTTGTGTGTCTAAAAGAATGTTGTCCAGTTTGTGTGGAGCTGTTTAAAAAAGCATAATGTTTAATAAACAAACTTTTGCATAAAGCAAACAAATTGTCCAGTCCCATATTGATAACATCATATTTGTCTCAGGAGCACTTGTTAAAAATAAAATACATCTGTGATTAATCGTGACTAATTACAAGTTAACCATGGACAAAATTAAAAAAATTGTGATTAAACATTTTAATCATTGACAGCCCTAATTAAAATGTATTCAATTTAAACATTATGAATAATAAATAGATGTATTATTTGATTATGTCACATTTAATAAGTACACATTAAATCAGATTTAATCTATGATTAAATGAATAATAATGACACTCATAAAAATAAAAAACGTATGCCACATTTTTTTGGGTCAGACGTTTTGTTTATGTAATGTTACAATGTAATATTGAATAATTATTTACTGTATCATCTTTTGCGCTATTTAGATAAGACAAACAATACCTTCTTTCAAAAACAAAGAATACTTAATAAATAGTATAAAAAAGGGGTGTCAAACTCATTTTAGATCGGGGGCCACATGGAGAAAAATCTACTCCCAAGGGGGCGGGAATGGTAAAATCACGGCACGATAACTTAAAAATAAAGACAACTTCAGATTGTATTCTTCGTTTAAAAATAGAACAAGCACATTCTGAAAATGTATTAATCATAATGTAGTTTTTTTTTTTACACTTACATGTTGCGGTTAACAGTATTCTACCTTTATTTGTCGTTATTTATACTTTCTGAATAAATTATGTGATAATTTTAATCAGTCAACTCATTGGTGTTAATTTTCAATCTATCAAGATAAAAAAAATAATATCAAAATCAAATTGATAAACCATCACCCAACCATGCAAATTTTGCATTTCCTTTGGAAATCGAGGTCCCAGAGTCTGGAGGAAGACAGGAGAGGCACAGGATCCACGTTGCCTGAAGTCTAGTGTAAAGTTTCCACCATCAGTGATGGTTTGGGGTGCCATGTCATCTGCTGGTGTCGGTCCACTCTGTTTCCTGAGATCCAGGGTCAACGCAGCCGTCTACCAGCAAGTTTTAGAGCACTTCATGCTTCCTGCTGCTGACCTGCTCTATGGAGATGGAGATTTCAAGTTCCAACAGGACTTGGCGCCTGCACACAGCGCAAAATCTACCCGTGCCTGGTTTACGGACCATGGTATTTCTGTTCTAAATTGGCCCGCCAACTCCCCTGACCTTAGCCCCATAGAAAATCTGTGGGGTATTGTGAAAAGGAAGATGCAGAATGCCAGACCCAAAAACGCAGAAGAGTTGAAGGCCACTATCAGAGCAACCTGGGCTCTCATAACACCTGAGCAGTGCCAGAAACTCATCGACTCCATGCCACGCCGCATTAACGCAGTAATTGAGGCAAAAGGAGCTCCAACCAAGTATTGAGTATTGTACATGCTCATATTTTTCATTTTCATACTTTTCAGTTGGCCAACATTTCTAAAAATCCCTTTTTTGTATTAGCCTTAAGTAATATTCTAATTTTGTGACACACGGAATTTTGAATTTTCATTTGTTGCCACTTCAAATCATCAAAATTAAATGAAATAAACATTTGAATGCATCAGTCTGTGTGCAATGAATAAATATAATGTACAAGTTACACCTTTTGAATGCAATTACTGAAATAAATCAAGTTTTTCAAAATATTCTAATTTACTGGCTTTTACCTGTATGTAGAATAATCTTCAAAGATATAAAGAATTGCTATTGCGAGATTTAGTGGACACATTTAGAACAGCAGTTTCTTCCATTCAAAAATTTCGGCTCATTTTTATACATGGCAAACTCATCCCGCGGGCCGGATAAAGCCTGTTCGCGGGCCTGATCCGGCCGTACGTTTGACACCCCTGGTATAAAACAAGATAATTAAGGCAGTGGATGAAAACATGGAATTTCAACGGGTTGAGCATTTAATACATTTCATGCCAGCCTCTTCATCATCCATCTTTTTTTTTTCTATGAAAAATGACTTATACGTATCCCTCATGTTTATCACAGAGCACATTGGGACATTGTTTTCAGTACTTATATTATTATATATATATTTTACTTCCCAAAAGATGAAATTGGAGGTTAAATTGAATAATTCAATTGACATTTCTTACTCCACACTGCCATCTTATGGCCAAAGTACAGACAGACTGGTGATTACAGTCAAGCCATGAACTGTATGTATTTAATATGTTTATATATACATATTAAAGTCATGCAAATAAAAAGCAGGTAAGTTGATTTAACTTTTTTTTAAGTTCCACCTAAATTGCTTGATTATGCAAGGAGATGTATCGTGTGAAGACTTATTAGAGTACACAGTTCACTTAGATCATCTTTTTAATTTCATTTTTAGTTACAGTATAAGTGCCTTCATTTAGAAAAGTAAACTTCCCTCACCATAGAAGTACACTTTTAAGGTGGCGTTTACGTGTCGTTGGAAAGTGTTGTACGGCGTGTGCATTTGTGCCCGTTTTCCTTTTTAAAAACGTTCTCTTTCGTATTGAGTTTTACCCGGATGTTTTTTTTTTCCAACTCATATAACATTTTAAAATGATGTTTTGCCCCAAGTTCATTTGGAACGAATATACATATGTGGAAACTTTTAATTATCCCGTTTAACGCCAAACCCCTGAAGGCACCACCGCACACTGCCGGGATTTGCCGCGTTTGGTTGCCATGGAGCTCACTTTAGTCCAGCGGACACAAAGTCAAATGGCACTCTGAAATAGTACTCGCTGATTCAAAGATATCTTTATCTCTCACGGACAACGACATGTCTATTTTTTACCGGATAAACAAGCAAAGGAGTTGAGCACCTTGAGGAATATTCCGGAAGTCAACGGCGGCTAGCATACATCGGTGAGCGCGTGTATGGTCGTGATTTGACACTTACCTTTAAAACTGCAGTTTCAACACTTTCACAACAAGTTCATTAGTCGATTAATATCGACTACAAACTAGTGTAGAATAGATTTGAATTCGGTACGAGACATTTGCCCAAGATTTCGCTTCGGTCTGGCGGTGATGACGTCACGTCAGCGCTGTTAATTACAGCGGCGTTAAAGAGGCTGTTGAATATGACGTCACCTTGTTATGTAACCGTAGTTTGCGTCTCACCCGCCACCCAGCAGCTAATAACACTGAAAACAAAAATGCAGGTTTAACAAGTAAGCACGCCATTTCAAATGTGAATTACACTACTTATAAACATATAAAAATATCTAAAATGACAAATTAGTTTGAGATAATACATCTGAACAAATGAGGATTGAATGTGGAATTCCACAAGGTTCGGTTTTGGGACCAAAATTGTTTATTTTATATATTAATGATATATGTGAGGTATCAAAGTTATTGAAATGTGTATTATTTGCGGACGACACCAACTTTTATAATTCGGGACCCAAATATAGAAAAACCTAAAAAAACAAAAAACATTTGACCTTTCAGATGTTGTTGTAGGAGGCATTTGATGCAGAAATTGAAGAGTTAAAAAAAAGAGATAGAGAAAAGTTGTAATATTGCAACATTGGGCTTTGATGGGAGCAGAATTTCTGTATTTGTACTCACGTTGTCAGAACAACTAAGGGTTCATTTGCAAGGTTGATTGCTTACTTAGCCCCATTACGGTATGTACCATTAATAATAATCACACATTAGTTCTATTTTTATAAAGTCATTTATTACAAATATAAAAAATATGAAACAAGATAAAACTCTTAAAAAACGCTTTTCCCCCCTCTTTTATAATTGCAGCGATTATATAACAAGCTCTAAATGAAATTTGATCTGTTCCACAATAACTACATATGTACATGCTCTAGACCAGGGGTCGGCAACCTTTACCACTCAAAGAGCCATTTTGACCCGTTTCACAAATTCAAGAAAACAATTGGAGCCACAAAACTCTTGAAATTTAAAATGAAATAATACTGCATACAGTTTTGTTTTTTATTTGTGCTATGTATAAACCAGACACGCGGCCCGCGAGACGTTATTTTGCGAGTTCTGTATGAATGGCGCTTGACAGCGTCATACTTGCCAACCCTCCCAATTTTTCCGGGAGACTCCCGAAATTCAGGGAAACTATTCTCTCGAATGTCTGCTGATTTTCCCCCAAACGACAATAATAAGGGCGTGCCGTGATGGCACTGTCTTTAGCGCCCTCTAAAGTCTGTATAAACAGCGTGCCAGCCCAGTCACATGTTGTATGCGGCTTCTGCAGACACACATAAGTGACTGCAATGCATACTTAGTCAACAGCCATACAGGTTACACTGAGGGTGGCCGTATAAAACAACTTTAACACTGTTACTAATATGCGCCACACTGAGAACCCACACCAAACAAGAATGACAAACACATTTCTGGAGAACATCCGCACCATAACACAACAGAACAAATACCCAGAATCCCATGCAGCACTAACTCTTCCAGGCTACATTATACACCCCCACTACCACCAACCCCCCCCCCCCCCACACACACACATCAACTCCCCCTCCCCCCTCCGTGCGTCGGTTGAGGTGGGCGGGGTTTGGTTGTAGCGGGGGTGTATAATGTAGCTCGGAAGAGTTAGTACTGCATGGGATTCTGGGTATTTGTTCTGTTGTGTTTATGTTGTGTTACGGTGCGGATGTTCTCCAGAAATGTGTTTGTCATTCTTGTTTGGTGTGGGTTCACAGTGTGGCGCATATTAGTAACAGTGTTAATGTTGTTTTATACGGCCACCCTCAGTGTGAACTGTATGGCTGTTGACCAAGTATGGCTTGCAGTCACTTACGTGTGAAGGGCAGAGCCCGCATACAACATGTGACTGGGCCGGCACGCAGATAGTGTAAAATCGGACGCTAAAGGCACGCCCTCAATATTGTTGCCCCGGGAGATTTTCGGGAGAGGCACTGAAATTCGGAAGTCTCCAGGAAAAATCGGGAGGGTCAGCAGGTATGCAGCTGAGCCGCATCAGAGTGATCAAAGAGCCGCATGCGGCTCCGGAGCCGAGGGTTGCCGACCCCTGCTCTAGACGTTGTAATAACAACCAAAACATATATAAAAGATATTTTAATTACTTGAATCTGATGAATCCAGTCCAATGAAACAAATAGATTTTGTTCGAAGGAAACCTTGAGAGGTTGTGTGAGTTCATAGCCAGAAGGCGTGACTTATAAACAAATGTACAATCCAATAGCCTTGTGAGACTGAACAATAGGACTCAATGACTATGTAAATATGGTAAAAAAAAAAATACATATATAACAGATTGTTTTTAGGATGGTTAAAGGTAATGTTGTAATTTTACAACAAAGGGTGTTACAGGGTTAAAAGCGTTATCAAACATTATTGAACAGGGAATGATTAAACTTAAGAGATGGTTTGATGTCAATAAATTATCGTTAAATGTAAAAAAAACAAAGTTTATGATTTTTTGTAAGAGGAAAAAGGAGGAAACGATCAAACTGTCAATAGATGGAATTGATATTGAAAGGGTTTCTGAATTTAGATTTTTAGGAGTGATACTGGATGACATGGAAATCTCATATTGCACACGTACAGAAAAAGATATCTAAGAAATGTTTATATTAAATAAGGTTAAATATGTGTTGGATTACAGGGCAATGCGTATATTGTATCGTGCACTTATATTGCCATATATCAGCTACTGTGTGGAAGTGTGGGGGAACACATATAAGAGTAACATAAAGTCATTGTATCAACTACAGAAAGAGCTATAAGGATTATTCATAAAGCAAATTATCTAAAACACACCAACATATTATTTATTAATTCTGGTTTATTGAAACTGCAGGAGCTCGTAAAGTTACAGACATTATGTGTCATGTTTAAGGCTAAAAGTAAAACATTACCGGCAAATTTACAAAAAATGTTTGCCATCACTTCTGAGAATGAAGAGCATAGAAGAAAAGGTCATTTCCAACATCAGTATTCAAGGACAACTTTAAAACAAATGTGCATGTCAGTGGTGGGGGTTAAGCTATGGAATTCTCTTTACAATGAGATAAAAGACTGTAAAAATATATTCCCATTGAAAAAAATATATAAAGACAGAACAATAAGATCATATGGACAGCCATAAGTGTTTACATTTTGCTTTATATTGATTATTTTACGTGTTTTTTTGTCTGGTTTTGTATTTTTTTTGTATGATCCCGTGAGGTGTATATTACTTTTTTTGTTCGGTTTGTTCTTCATGTGGTTTTGCACTTGTTCTGGGTTTTTTTTGTGTTTTTTTGTTTGTTTTCATTATATTTGGATATATTTGTTTGGTTTGTATGCTATCCATTAAATAAGACTACGTATTATGTTTAAGGAGGGCAGGAAAATATAAGATTTTTCTTCATCCTGTTCCTTCTCAGGCATTGGTGTGTAAATGTGTGTTTAGTTGCCGAGGTTTAATCGTCTATCGATCAAAGATAGGAGGAGATAAATAAAAAATGAATGAATGAATGTTGATAATTGAATTCCTTAATTGGCACATATTTGCAATTTCCAACATGTTCCACTTCGATGTTCACATTGAATGTGACCACAGAATATGTGTATAAAGCATTAAGAACATAAACCCCCACAATGCTTTGCTACCAGCCATGTGTGTATTGATCGTAATCAACGTACACAAAATTGTGGCCGGCTTTTTTTCCAGGCGCCTGCGTCGGACGCCATCATGACGGGCCGGGAGGTGGACCACCGCCTGCAGGTGCTGCAGATCTACCGCCTGTTGCAGTACATCCATGACAACGATCAAGCCCAGGTGGAGATGATGGTCAACCTCGGGGTGCAGAACCTCATCAATCTGACGGAGCCGCAGAATGGAACCGGGGCGCTCCACATGGCGGTGGCTGCCAACAATCAGGGTGACGAGCGCTTTCTTGCTTTGCCACACGCATGCAGACTGATCTGTACAACTTGGTTTTATTGGTGTCGCCGGTAAAAAAACTACCGTATTTTTCGGACTATAAGTCGCAGTTTTTTTCATAGGTGCGACTTATGCTCAGGAGCGACTTCTGTGTGAAATTATTAACACATTACCGTAAAATATCCAATATGTGTGAAATTATTAACACATTACCGTAAAATATACAATAATATTATTTAGCTCATTCACGTAAGAGACGAGAGCAGTGGTTCTTAACCTTGTTGGAGGTACCGAACCCCACCAGTTTCATATGCGTATTCACCGAACCCTTCTTTAGTGAAAAATAACATGTTTTTTTTTTTCAAATTCAAGACAAAGTTATATGTTTTTGGTAACACTTTAGTATGGGGAACATATTCTAAGTAACAGACTTAATTTTGAGTTTTTTGGACACTAGGGGAACATATTCTAAGTAACAGACTTAATTTTGAGTTTTTTGGACACTAGGGGAACATATTCTAAGTAACAAAGACTTAATTTAGAGTTATTTGGTTAGGGTTAGGGTTAGAGCAGGGGTCGGCAACCTTTACCAGTCAAAGAGCCATTTTGATGTGTGAGGGAGCAGGGTTGGGGTGGGGGTGGGGTTTGGTGGTAGCAGGGGTGGATAGTGTAGCCCGGAAGAGTCAGGGCTGCATGGGATTCTGGGTATTTGTTCTGTTGTGTTTATGTTGTGTTAAGGTGCAGATGTTCTCCCGAAATGTGTTTGTCATTTTTGTTTGGTTTTGGTTTAAAGTGTGGCCCATTATTAGTAAGAGTGTTAAGGTTGTTTTATATGACCACCGTCAGTGTAATATGTGTGGCTGTTGACCAAGTCGTGTGCAAGCAGAAGATGCATACAACAAGAGGCAGAGCTGGCACGTTGTTAATACATATTATAGAGGGCGCCAAATGCTTTACCATCATGACACGCCCTTGTTATTATTATAACGGTGAAAATCGTAGAATATTAATCCTGAAAGTTTTCTGTGAGAGGCACTGAAATATGGAAGTCTCTCGGGAAAATCGGGGGGGTTGGCAAGTATGCAGCTGAGCCGCATCAGAGTGATCAAAGAGCCGCATGCGGCTCCGGAGCCGCGGGTTGCCGACCCCTGGGTTAGAGGGTTAGAGCCATGGTTAGAGGGTTAGGGTTATAATAAGGCCATGCCGAATAAGGCATGAATAAGTACTTAATAATGACTAGTTAAGAGCCAATATGTTACTAATGTGCATGTTAATAAGCAACTAATTAATGGTGAATATGTTCCCCATACTAAAGTGTTACCATGTTTTTTTACTGGTGCACAAAATGAACCGTGCATGAACATCACCTTGTTCAAAGAACAAAACCAACACAGTGCATAAACTGACAACAAATTACACACCTGCAAATCAGTCTGACTTCTGCTGTTGTATCCGTAATACGCCGATAGGGAGAAGTTTTTATTTACACGATGAGTCGGGTGTGTTTTGACCTCCACCGAACCCCTGAGCCCGACTCCCCGAAACCCTAGGGTTCCATCGAACCCAGGTTAAGAACCACTGGACTAGACGTAAGATTTCATGGGATTTAGCGATTAGGAGTGACAGATTGTTTGGTAAACGTATAGCATGTTCTATATGTTATAGTTATTTGAATGACTCTTACCATAATATATTACGTTAACATACCAGGCACGTTCTCAGTTGGTTATTTATGCCTCATATAACGTACACTTATTCAGCCTGTTGTTCACTATTCTTTATTTATTTTAAATTGCCTTTCAAATGTCTATTCTTGGTGTTGGCTTTTATCAAATACATTTCCCCCAAAAATGCGACTTATACTCCAGTGCGACTTATATATGTTTTTTTCCTTCTTTATTATGCATTTTTGGCCGGTGCGACTTATACTCCGGAGCGACTTATACTCCGAAAAAACGGTAAATAGGACATTTCCGTACCATAACACACCGAGCCGTATTCTGGCTGATATGAAGGAATATAACTGTTGAAACGCTTCATTATAATAAATCCGAGTCCTTTATAACTCTCTCTCTTCGACTCCTCCGCAGATCTGGTCCGATTTCTTCTCTCCCTAAGAGCACACCCTGACATCCAGAACAAGAGGGGCCACACTCCGGTCATGTTAGCTGCTGAACTGGGTAATGAGGGCATCGTGAAAATGTTGGCACATCACGATGCTGACATGGGCATACAGGATAACGAGGGGAAAGGTGAGTGGTCGCAGTCGCAGTAATCCTGTCCAAAAAGTGGGATTATCTTGACTAAAGTAGATACAAAACACCAGGGGTGTCCAAACTTTTGACTTGGGGGCTGCATTGGGCTAAAAAAATATACATGTATATAGTACAGGCCAAAAGTTTGGGCACACCTTCTCATTCAATGTGTTTTCTTTATTTTCATGACTATTTACATTGTAGATTGTCACTGAAGGCATCACAACTATGAATGAACACATGTGGAGTTATCCATCCATCCATTTTCTACCGCTTGTCCCTTTTGGGGTCGCGGGGGGTCGCTGGAGCCTATCTCAGCTGCATTCGGGCGAAAGGCGGGGTACACCCTGGACAAGTCGCCACCTCATCGCAGGGCCAACACAGATAGACAGACAACATTCACACTCACATTCACACACTAGGGACCATTTAGTGTTGCCAATCAACCTATCCCCAGCATACTTACCAACCCGCCCGATTTTTCCGAGACACTCCCGTATTTCAGTGCCCCTCCCGAAAATCTCCCGGGGCAACCATTCTCCCGAATTTCTCCCGATTTTCACCCAGACAACAATATTGATGGCACTGCCCTTAGCGTACTCTACAACCTGTCGTCACGTCCCCTTTTTCTCCATACAAACAGCGTGCCGGCCCAGTCACATGTTGTATGCGGCTTCTACAGACACACGTAAGTGACTGCAAGACATACTTGATTACCTGCCATACAGGTCACACTGAGGGTGGCCGTATAAACAACCTTAACACTGTTACAAATATGCGCCACACTGTGAACCCACACCAAACAAGAATGACAAACACATTTCGGGAGAACATCCGCACCGTAACACAACATAAACACAACAGAACAAATACCCAGAATCCCTTGCAGCCCTAACTCTTCCAGGCTACAATATGCACCCAAGCTACCACTAAACCCCGCCCTCCCACACCTCAACCCCCCCGCGCCTTAGTCAGTACGTATTGTTTTAGTTATATTGTAAAACTTACACACATTGCTTGGAGTGATGAATGAAGAATCCATACGAGTAGAAACGCTGTGTACGGTTAGAAGACTGAACGGCACTTTTACTTCCAGTTCAAAGCTTTAACCAGCTGGAAACACTTCTAGGCATTCACCCAGCAGCACCTGCAGTTAGCAAACTCATCCAAAAGATGGCGCCGTAGCACAAATAATAGCACACCCTTTCAGTGTATTTGCGTGTGTTTAATGGCAAATGGGTTATACTTGTATAGCGCTTTTCTACCTTCAAAGTACCGTATTTTCCGCACTATAAGGCGCACCGGATTATAAGGCGCACCTTCAATGAATGGCCTATTTTAAAACTTTGTTCATATACGGACGGCGTGGCGCAGTGGAAGAGTGGCCGTGCGCGACCCGAGGGTCCCTGGTTCAATCCCCACCTAGTACCAACCTCGTCATGTTCGTTGTGTCCTGAGCAAGACACTTCACCCTTGCTCCTGATGGGTGCTGGTTAGCGCCTTGCATGGCAGCTCCCTCCATCAGTGTGTGAATGTGTGTGTGAATGGGTAAATGTGGAAGTAGTGTCAAAGCGCTATGAGTACCTTGAAGGTAGAAAAGCGCTATACAAGTACAACCCATTTATCATTATCATTTATATATAAGGCGCACCGCATTATAAGGCGCATAGAATAGACGCTACAGTAGAGGCTGGGGTTACATTATGCATCCCGTAGTTGCGAGACCTGTTGTGGCTCAATACTGGTCCTTATATAAGGCGCACCGGATTATAAGGCGCACTGTCAGCTTTTGAGAAAATTGGAGGTTTTTAGGTGCGCCTTATAGTGCGGAAAATACGGTACTCAAAGCGTTTTGACACTATTTCCACATTCACCCATTCACACACACACATTCACACACTGATGGCGGGAGCTGCCATGCAAGGCCCTAACCACGACCCATCAGGAGCAAGGGTGAAGTGTCTTGCTCAAGGACACAACGAACGAGACTAGTGTGGTAGAAGCTGGGGATCGAACCAGGAACCCCCAAGTTGCTGGCACGGCCACTCTACCAACCAAAACTATTTGCTTTTTGGCCGTCAGCGAAGACAAATCCATAAATTAGCCGCACCCTTTTTTTTAAGCCGCAGGGTACAAAGCGTAGGGAAAAAAAGTAGCAGCTTACATTTTAGTTTGGTAAAATGATAACAATTCCTTTATTGAAACATTTGAAAACTAATTACATTGTTCAGCCTGATCTGAAAAGATGAGTTTCCCAACGCTACGTTCTGTCTTTAACGAGATGACTCGGCGGCTCCTCGTTGAGATGCAAGGTGCTCCTCTTGAGATATTGATGAGGTTAAGTGATCTCCAACAGTTCCAATCAGTGAGCCTGGAGCCCTTTTCGCTACTCTTCACAATCCATCACGCTAATTACTCAGCGTCACTGATTATGAACGACCACTGGAAATTGGAAACACTCTCAGGGGGGGAAATGTCAGCTTTTAGAAGGGAGACATCGAGAAGGCAGCTTCTCGGAAGATACAATTACAGGTCAAGCTCTTCTTTGAGTCACTTGATAGCTGTTCCGTTCCAACGTGAGTGTGTCCGACTATGTGAAAATGCACTCTTTTTCATGCACCGTGACAATATTTTGGAACCTTATTAGCGCTCCAATTATTGATACTGACTGAGTTTTACCAACTGGGCAGCATGGACATGTTAGAGATTAAAATACAATGTTAGAGAAGTTGAGGTGTGATGATAATCTCTCATCCGCTCTCATTTACCAACAAAAAAGGAGAAGTCCGGGATTTACGGTAGTTTTGCATAATTTGAAGTGAATGAGTAGAGTTGAACGAGTCATAAAGCTCCTTAACACGGAATAAAATAACAGATGGATCATTTTAAGTAGTGTTAACATTCTGGCATAGTTGAATGGGACATACAGTATGGTAAGTAAATTATTTGTTATGATTACCGTATTTTCCAGACTATAAGGCGCACTTAAAATCCTTTATTTTCCTCAAAACTCGACAGTGGGCCTAATAACCCGGTGCACGATAATGGCTTTTTTGCCGATATTCCGATATTGTCCAACTCTTAATTACCGATTCCGATATCAACCGATACCGATATATACAGTCGTAAAATTAACTCATTATTATGCCTAATTTTGTTGTGATACCCTGCTGGATGCATTAAACAATGTAACAAGGTTTTCCAAAATAAATCAACTCAAGTTATGGAAAAAAATGCCAACATGGCACTGCCATATTTATTATTGAAGTCACAAAGTGCATTCTTTTTTTTAACATGCCTCAAAACAGCAGCTAGGAATTTGGGACATGCTCTCACTGAGAGAGCATGAGGAGGTTGAGGTGGGCGGGGTAGGGGATTGCGGGGGCTGTATATTGTAGTGTCCCGGAAGAGTTAGTGCTGCAAGGGGTTCTGGGTATTTGTTCTGTTGTGTTTATGTTGTGTTACGGTGCGGATGTTCTCCCGAAATGTGTTTGTCATTCTTGTTTGGTGTTGGTTCACAGTGTGGTGAATATTTGTAACAGTGTTAAAGTTGTTTATACAGCCACCCTCAGTGTGACCTGTATGGCTCTTGACCAATTATGCATTGCATTCACTTGTGTGTGTGTGTGTGTGTGTGAAAAGCCGTAGATTTTATGTGATTGGGCCGGCACGCAAAAACAGTGCCTTTAAGGTTTATTGGCGCTCTGTACTGCTCCCTACGTCCGTGTACCACTCTGCACAGCGGCGTTTTAAAAAGTCATACATTTTACTTTTTGAAACTGATACCGATAATTTCCGATATCACATTTTAAAACATTTATCGGCTGATAATATCGGCAGTCCGATATCATCGGACATCTCTATACGGAATAGTTCTGGTTTTGCTCACCAACCTCAAAGCAATTTTATTTGGTACATGGTGTAACGATAAGTGTGACCAGTAGATGGCAGTCACACATAAGAGATACGTGGTAAGAGGTATGATGGCAATATGACTCAAGTAAACAACACCAACATTTTGTATGTTCCATTGAAAATATAGAACATTACACACGGCGCTCTGAAATCTATCAAAATGTTTTAGTACGACTTTGGTAAGCTATGAAGCCGCACCGCTTGATGGGTTGTCGGCGTATTAAACATACGAGTATTACTATGGTGTGTGTGTATAAGGTAAAACATATTAGCAGGCGTTTTGTTTCGCAATATTATGCAAAAGCAACTTTTCTTGCCTTCTGGTACCTGCTGATCTGTATTTGGGATCTGCATAAATCCTGAAAATTTGTGCACGTCCGCCTTTGTAGTCCATACCGAGGACATAGTCGATAAGCTTCTTCTTTTTCTCTATCTTCCTTAGGGCTGCAACAACTAATCGATTAAATCGATTAAAACCGATTATAAAAATAGTTGGCGATTAATTTAGTCATCGATTCGTTGGATCTATGCTATGCGCATGCGCAGAGGCAATTTTTTTTAAATTAAAATTTTATTTTAAATTTTTATTTATTTTTATTTTTATTTTTTATAAACCTTTATGTATAAACTGCAACATGTACAAACAGCTGAGAAACAATAATCAAAATAAGTATTTTTTTTCAATAAAATACTGGAAAGGATAGAAATGTAGTTTGTCTCTTTTATCCGATTATTAATTGATTAATCAAAGTAATAATCGACTATCGATTATCAAATTAATCGTTAGTTGCATCCCTAATCTTCTTGTTATGGGACATTCATCCTCCGCTGTTGCCATTTCTAATATAAAGTAGTGTAAAGTTCTTACTTATATATGTCAGTAAACTCGGCATTAAAAGCGCTAAAACATACCGGTGTAGTGAGTTTACATTATTCACCCAAGGAACTTTAGTTATTAGAGAGTTCCGGTCGGACGGTTTTTCACGGGACACATTCCCTGTGTTGTTGTTTCCGGATGAGGGGATGCTGCACCGTTATTGATTGAAGTAAAGTCGGAATGCCATTAAAACAGTTAGCTCCATCTTTTGACACTTCTTCCACTCCCGTCCTTGCACGCTACACCCCTACAACAAAAATGACGGGGAGAAGACGCTGCCGAACGTGAGCCACGTAAATAAGACCGCCCAGAAAACGGCGCACCCGGAAGCGACTGTCAGAAATCGGCTTGAAGATGATCTGTAAAACATAATCTATGCAACATTTTGACCAAAAAAACATCATTACATGTTATGTAGACCACAAGGAAGTGTTTTACATTTAGAATTTAAAAAAAAAAAAAAAAGACTCCTTTAATGCGCCCTATAATGCACCTTTTATGTGAAAAAAGATCGAAAATAGACCATTCATCGTCAGTGCGCCTTATAATCCGGTGCGCCCTATGGTACGGAAAATGCGGTATATAAATATATGTAAATATGTAAGGACCATGACCACCAAGGACAAAAATGTCCTCCTTTGTGTCCTGGCTGCAGCTGTCCTCTTCTACTGCATCTATCCGACCAAGCGGCACACACGCTGCCTGCAGGTGGTGCTAGAGTACCAGGCAGATGTCAACAACGTGTCGTCTCAGGGGACCCATGTCTTCCAGCTCATGTGCCAACACGCCAAAGAGTGCGCCCCCATGTGTCACATGATGCTGGCACAAGGCGCTGACCCCAATGCCGCCGATCAGGTAATTGGAATTTCAGGAAAATGGGAATTTTTCGAATGTGATGAATAGCATGAATGTCCTGAAGGAGCTGAATTGGTCGGTGCTGGAATTGTTTGAATCGGTCGAGAAATGTTGACGTAGCGACACTTTTATATTTAAAATGTGTTACAGAATTCCAGGAATTCTGGGAAAATGCGAATTTTGGGCGGAACTTGGGAAATTGTTAGTTTGAATGTTTAGGATGAGTGGAGTGTGTTGATGGTGGAATGGTTTGAATCACTTGACAAATGTGGCAATTGTGAAATTTAGAAAGATTGTCCATTCATTTGAATGGAAATTTTCTGAAAATTTGGGAATTTTTGGAAAACCAGGAATTTAAAAAAATATATAGATAATATCACAATTTTCCTAGATGATATGAATTGGTCGGTGTTGGAATTTTTGAAATCGGTCGAGAAATGATGACGTAGTAACATTTTGTAATTGAGAGTTGGTGTTTTGGAATTCCTGGAAGTTTGGGAATTTTTACGAAGAAAAATAGAATTACTTTGATGTCCCAACCAAGTGGAATGGTTGATATGGGTTGGAAAATGTAGAAGGGGAAGTTGAAAGAAAGATGGTGGAAGTAGGGTGTAGGAAAACTGAGAATTCCGGAAATTCCTGGACTATTTTTTAACTTGGAAAATGGTAGTTTTAATTGTCCTGGATGAGTGAAATGTGTTAAAAGTGGAATGGTGTGAATCGGTTGAGAAATGTTGATGTAGCAACACTTTTATATTTAAAATGTTTTACAGAATTCCAGGAATTTTGGGGAAATTTGAATTGGGGGGGGGGGGGGGGGGTTGGGAAAGTGTTAGTTTGAATGTTCAGGATGAGTGGAGTGTGTTGATGGTGGAATGGTTTAAATCACCTGACAAATGTGGGAATTGTGAAATTTGGAAAGATTGTCCATTCATTTGAATGGAATTTTTCAGAAAATTTGGGAATTTTAGGAAAACCGTGAATTTTGACAAATATAGATAATATCACAATTTTCCTAGATGATATGAATTGGTCGGTGTTGGAATTTTTGGAAACGGTCGAGAAATGATGACGTAGTAACACTTTGTAATTGAGAGTTGGTGTTTCGGAATTCCTGGAACTTCGGGAATTTTTACGAAGAAAAAAATTATTACTTTGATGTCCCAACCAAGTGAAATGGTTGATATGGGTTGGAAAATGTAGAAGGGGAAGTTGAAAGAAAAGATGGTGGAAGTAGGGTGTAGGAAAACTGAGAATTCTGGAAATTCCTGGACTATTTTTTAACTTGGAAAATGGTAGTTTTAATTGTCCTGGATGAGTGAAATGTGTTAAAAGTGGAATGGTGTGAATCGGTTGAGAAATGTTGATGTAGCGACACTTTTATATTTAAAATATTTTACAGAATTCCAGGAATTTTGGGGAAATTTGAATTTTGGGGGGGGAAGTTGGGAAAGTGTTAGTTTGAATGTTCAGGATGAGTGGAGTGTGTTGATGGTGGAATGGTTTGAATCACCTGACAAATGTGGCAATTGTGAAATTTGGAAAGTTTCTCCATTAATTTGAATGGAAATTTTCTGAAAATTTGGGAATTTTAGGAAAACCAGGAATTAAAAAAAATATATATAGATAATATCACAAATTTCCTAGATGATATGAATTGGTCATTGTTGGAATTTTTGGAAACGGTCGAGAAATTATGACATATTAACACTTTGTAATTGAGAGTTGGTGTTTCGGTATTCCTGGAATTTCGTGAATTTTTACGAAGAAAAAAAATAATTACTTTGATGTCCCAACCAAGTGGAATAGTTGGAAAATGTAGAAAGGGAAGTTGAAAGAAAAGATGGTGGAAGTAGGGTGTAGGAAAACTGAGAATTCTGGAAATTCCTGGACTATTTTTTTAACTTGGAAAATGGTAGTTTTAAGTGTCCTGCATGAGTGAAATGTGTTAAAAGTGGAATGGTGTGAAGCGGTTGAGAAATGTTGGTGTAGCGACACTTTTATATTTAAAATGTTTTACAGAATTCCAGGAATTTTGGGAAAATTTGAATTTTGGGGGGGAAGTTGGGAAAGTTAGTTTGAATGTTCAGAATGAGTGGAGTGTGTTGATGGTGGAATGGTTTGAATAACTTGACAAATGTGGCAATTGTGAAATTTGGAAAGTTTCTCCATTAATTTGAATGGAAATTTTCTGAAAATTTGGGAATTTTAGGAAAACCAGGAATTAAAAAAAATATATATAGACAATATCACAATTTTCCTAGATGATATGAATTGGTCGGTGTTGGAATTTTTGGAATCGATCGAGAAATGATGACGTAGTAACATTTTGTAATTGAGAGTTGGTGTTTCGGAATTCCTGGAAGTTTGGGAATTTTTACGATGAAAAAATAGAATTACTTTGATGTCTCAACCAAGTGGAATGGTTGATATGGGTTGAAAAATGTAGAAGGGGAAGTTGAAAGAAAATATGGTGGAAGTAGGGTGTAGGAAAACTGAGACTTCTGGAAATTCCTGGACTATTTTTTAACTTGGAAAATAGTACTTTTAATTGTCCTGGATGAGTGAAATGTGTTAAAAGTGGAATGGTGTGAATCGGTTGAGAAATGTTGATGTCGCGACACTTTTACATTTAAAATGTGTTACAGAATTCCAGGAATTCTGTGTAAATCTGAATTTTGGGCGGAACTTGGGAAATTGTTAGTTTGAATGTTTAGAATGAGTGGAGTGTGTTAATGGTGGAATGGTTCGAATCACTTGACAAATGTGGGAATTGTGAAATTTGGAATTCATTTGAATGGAAATTTTCTGAAAATTTGGGAATTTTAGGAAAACCAGGAATTAAATTTTTTTTTTTATAGATAATATCACAATTTTCCTAGATGATATGAATTGGTCTGTGTTGGAATTTTTGGAAACGGTCGAGAAATGATGACGTAGTAACACTTTGTAATTGAGAGTTGGTGTTTCAAAATTCCTGGAACTTCGGGAATTTTTACAAAGAAAAAAAATAATTACTTTGATGTCCCAACCAAGTGGAATGGTTGATATGGGTTGGAAAATGTAGAAAGGGAAGCTGAAAGAAAATATGGTAGAAGTAGGGTGTAGGAAAACTGAGAATTCTGGAAATTCCTGGACTATTTTTTTAAACTTGGAAAATTGAAGTTTTAATTGTCCCGGATGAGTGCAATGTGTTAAAAGGGGAATGGTTTAAATCGGTTGAGAGATGTGAGAATTGTCAGATAGCAGGCCCATCAAAATTTTCGCGGGAATCTTCTAGTTGAAAATTTGTATTTTGGAATTCCTGGAATTTTGGGAAAATTGGAAACATTTTACAAAAAAGAAAAAGTTACTTTTGCTGTCCAAACTAAGAGGAATGTTTTGATGGTGGAATGATTGGAATGGGTTGAAAAATGTAGAAGGGGAAGTTGAAAGAAAAACTGTTGGAAATAGGACTTTGAAAAACCGGGAATTCTGGGAATTTCCGGAAATCTTTGGAACTTGGAAAATTGTAGTATGAATGTCCAGGATGAGTGAAATATGTTGAAAGTGGAACGATTCCAATTGGATGAGAAATGTGGGAGTGGTACAAGTTTGAAAATTGGCCCTTTCATTTTCAATGGGAAGCATTTCCAGGAAAACCTGGAGTCCCTGGTAATCTGAAATATTTGGGAAGAGCAAAATATAGTTGCTCTAGATTCTCGGCCGAGCCAAACGTTTAGATACCTGATGTTAATAACATAAAAGCTATTTAGACATTGGTAATACAAAAACAATAAAATGTAAATAACATAATTACTGTAAAATTTTAATGATATAAAAACAATAAAACGTTAATAATATAAAAGCTATTAGATGTTAGTAACATAACAACAATAAAATGTTAGTAACACAAAAACTATAAAATGTTAATCATATAAAAACAATAAAACGTTAGTAACATAAAAACTATAAGACGTTAGTAAGACAAAAACAATAAAATGGTACTAACATAAAACCAATAAAACGTTAGTTACATAAAACCAATAAAATGTTAGTAAAATAAAAACTATAAGAGTTAGTAACACAAAAACAATAAAATGTTATTGACATAAAACCAATAACACGTTAGTAACATAAAAACAATAAAATGTCGTTAACATAAAACCAATAACACGTTAGTAACATAAAAACAATAAATTGTAATTAACATAAAAACTAAAACATTAATGACATAAAAACTATAAAACTTAATACCATAAACGTATACAATGTTGATAACATAAAAACAATACAATGTTAGAAATATAAAAACTATAAAACATTAATACCATAAAACTATAAAATATTATTAATATAAAAACTATAAAACATTAATGACTTAAAAACTATAAAACGTCAGTCAAATAAAAACAATAAAATGTTGATAACATAAAACTACAAAACATTAATGACATAAAAACTATAAAACGTTAGTAAAATAAAAACTATAAAACATTAATGACATAAAAACTATAAAACGTTAGTAACTTAAAAACTATAAAATGTTAATGAAATAAAAACTATAAAACGTTAGCAACATAAAAACTACAAGACATTAATAACATAAAAACTATAAAATGTTAGTAAAATAAAAACTATAAAACGTTAGTAAAATAAAAACTATAACACAATAATACCATAAAAACTATAAAATGTTAGTAAAATAAAAACTATAAAATGTTAGTAAAATAAAAACTATAAAATGTTAGTGAAAAAAATATATAAAATGTTAGTAAAATACAAATTATAAAACATTAGTTGCATAAAAGCTGTAAAACGTTAGTGAATTAAAAACAATAAAATGTTCATAACATAAATCTACAAAACATTAATGACATAAAAACTATAAAACTTTAGTAAAATAAAAACTATAAAACATTAATGACATAAAAACTATAAAACATTACAAATATAACACTATAAAACGTTAATAACATAAAAACTATAAAACGTTAGTAACATAAAAACTAGAACACATTAATAACATAAAAACTATAAAATGTTAGTAAAATTAAAACTATAAAACATTAGTAAAATAAAAACTATAAAATGTTAATAAAATAAAAACTATAAAACGTTAGTCACATAAAAACTATAAGACATTAATTACATAAAAACTATAAAATGTTAGTAAAATAAAAACTATAAAATGTTAGTAAAATAAAAACTATAAGACAATAATAACATAAAAACTATAAAATGTTAGTAAAATAAAAACTTTAAAATGCTAGTAAAATAAAAACTATAAAATGTTAGTGAAAAAAATATATAAAATGTTAGTAAAATAAAAACTATAAAACATTAGTTGTATAAAAACTATAAAACATTAGTGAATTAAAAACAATAAAATGTTCATAACATAAATCTACAAAACATTAATGACATAAAAACTATAAAACGTTAGTAAAATAAAAACTATAAAACATTAATGGCATCAAAACTATAAAATATTACAAATATAACACTATAAAACGTTAATAACATAAAAACTATAAAACGTTAGTAACATAAAAACTACAACACATTAATAACATAAAAACTATAAAATGTTAGTAAAATAAAAACTATAAAACATTAGTAAAATAAAAACTATAAAATGTTAATAAAATAAAAACTATAAAACGTTAGTAACATAAAAACTATAAGACATTAATAGCATAAAAACTATAAAATGTTGGTAAAATAAAAACTATAAAACATTAGTACAATAAAAACTATAACACATTAATAACATAAAAACTATAAAATGTTAGTAAAATAAAAACTATAACACATGAATAACATAAAAACTATAAAATGTTAGTAAAATAAAAACTATAAAATGTTAGTAAAATAAAAACTATAAAATGTTATTGAAATCTTTTTACAAAATGTTACTAAAATATAAACTATGAAACAATAGTTGCATAAAAACTATAAAACGTTAGTTGCATAAAAACTATAAAACGTTAGTAACATAAAAACTACAACACATTAATAACATGAAGAAGGAGTCCTATCGGGTTCTTTTGGCTCATAGGACTCCTGAGGCAGCGGACAAGTACCGACAGGCCAAGCGGTGTGCGGCTTCAGCGGTCGCAGAGGCAAAAACTCGGACATGGGAGGAGTTCGGTGAGGCCATGGAAAACGACTTCCGGACGGCTTCGAAGCAATTCTGGACCACCATCCGCCGCCTCAGGAAGGGAAAGCAGTGCACTATCAACACCGTGTATGGCGGGGATGGTGTTCTGCTGACCTCGACTGCGGATGTTGTGGATCGGTGGAGGGAATACTTCGAAGACCTCCTCAATCCCACCGACACGTCTTCCTATGAGGAAGCAGTGCCTGGGGAATCTGTGGTGGGCTCTCCTATTTCTGGGGCTGAGGTTGCTGAGGTAGTTAAAAAGCTCCTCGGTGGCAAGGCCCCGGGGGTAGATGAGATCCGCCCGGAGTTCCTTAAGGCTCTGGATGCTGTGGGGCTGTCTTGGTTGACAAGACTCTGCAGCATCGCGTGGACATCGGGGGCGGTACCACTGGATTGGCAGACCGGGGTGGTGGTTCCTCTCTTTAAGAAGGGGAACCGGAGGGTGTGTTCTAACTATCGTGGGATCACACTCCTCAGCCTTCCCGGTAAGGTCTATTCAGGTGTACTGGAGAGGAGGCTACGCCGGATAGTCGAACCTCGGATTCAGGAGGAACAGTGTGGTTTTCGTCCTGGTCGTGGAACTGTGGACCAGCTCTATACTCTCGGCAGGGTCCTTGAGGGTGCATGGGAGTTTGCCCAACCAGTCTACATGTGTTTTGTGGACTTGGAGAAGGCATTCGACCGTGTCCCTCGGGAAGTCCTGTGGGGAGTGCTCAGAGAGTACGGGGTATCGGACTGTCTGATTGTGGCAGTCCGCTCCCTGTATGATCAGTGCCAGAGCTTGGTCCGCATTGCCGGTAGTAAGTCGGACACGTTTCCAGTGAGGGTTGGACTCCGCCAAGGCTGCCCTTTGTCACCGATTCTGTTCATAACTTTTATGGACAGAATTTCTAGGCGCAGTCATGGCGTTGAGGGGATCTGGTTTGGTGGCTGCAGGATTAGGTCTCTGCTTTTTGCAGATGATGTGGTCCTGATGGCTTCATCTGGCCAGGATCTTCAGCTCTCACTGGATCGGTTCGCAGCTGAGTGTGAAGCGACTGGGATGAGAATCAGCACCTCCAAGTCCGAGTCCATGGTTCTCGCCCGGAAAAGGGTGGAGTGCCATCTCCGGGTTGGGGAGGAGATCTTGCCCCAAGTGGAGGAGTTCAAGTACCTCGGAGTCTTGTTCACGAGTGAGGGAAGAGTGGATCGTGAGATCGACAGGCGGATCGGTGCGGCGTCTTCAGTAATGCGGACGCTGTATCGATCCGTTGTGGTGAAGAAGGAGCTAAGCCGGAAGGCAAAGCTCTCAATTTACCGGTCGATCTACGTTCCCATCCTCACCTATGGTCATGAGCTTTGGGTTATGACCGAAAGGACAAGATCACGGGTACAAGCGGCCGAAATGAGTTTTCTCCGCCGGGTGGCGGGGCTCTCCCTTAGAGATAGGGTGAGAAGCTCTGCCATCCGGGAGGAGCTCAAAGTAAAGCCGCTGCTCCTCCACATCGAGAGGAGCCAGATGAGGTGGTTCGGGCATCTGGTCAGGATGCCACCCGAACGCCTCCCTAGGGAGGTGTTTAGGGCACGTCCGACCGGTAGGAGGCCGCGGGGAAGACCCAGGACACGTTGGGAAGACTATGTCTCCCGGCTGGCCTGGGAACGCCTCGGGGTCCCACAGGAAGAGCTGGACGAAGTGGCTGGGGAGAGGGAAGTCTGGGCTTCCCTGCTTAGGCTGCTGCCCCCGCGACCCGACCTCGGATAAGCGGAAGAAGATGGATGGATGGATGGATGGTTAGTAACATGAAAACTATAAGACATTAATAAAATAAAAACTATAAAATGTTAGTAAAATAAAAACTATAAAACGTTAGTAAAATAAAAACTATAAAAAGAGTAAAATAAAAACTATAAAATGGTAGTAAAATAAAAACTATAAAATGTTAGTAAAAAATATATATAAAATGTTAGTAAAAGCCTATATAAAATGTTAGTAAAATATAAACTATAAAACATTAGTTGCATAAAAACTATAAAACGTTAGTTGCATAAAAACTATAAAACATTAATGACATAAAAACTATAAAACATTAATAACATAAAACTATACGACTTAGACTTAGACAAACTTTAATGATCCACAAGGGAAATTGTTTCACACAGTAGCTCAGTTACAATGATGGAAAGTGTAAGGATGGAAAGGACAATGCAGGTATAAATAGACTAAATATAGCGATATAAAATATAACATATATACGTAATATTTACATAATATATGTACAGTATATTATATATACTGATATATTATATTATATTATGTCTATATCATATATACAATATATAACATTACCATGTACAATATAACAATTATTAAAAACTATGACAGTTTGAGAAAACCAAGTTAAAGCACACACCAGCACAGAAAAGAATGTCAGTGTCATTTGAATATTTGCAAAGAGAAAGGACGAGAACCTTGTCGTTGTGCCTCCTGCCCTCAGAAAACGGGAATCACGGCGTTGATGGAGGCCGCCAAGGCCGGCTCACTGGAGCTGGTCAGAGACATCCTCAAAAGGGGCGGCAATCCCAACGCCTTGGACGAGAAACGCCTGTCAGCTGTGCACTACGCCGCCATGGGGGGCTTCTTTGAGGTGAACAGCAGTCTCACTGGTGATTGACGTCCAGCGTTACAGTGGTCGCCATCTTGTGTGTGTCGCAGGTGATTGTGCTGCTGTCGGCCTTCTCAGCTGACATGAACATCATCAACGTGGACGAGAACACCGCCCTGCACTACGCCGCTCAAACGGGAGATGTCAACTGCTGCAAGTTCCTGGCTCAGAGAGGTACTAGTACTACAAGTCACACCACTAGTCAGACTGCTAGTAAGACTAGTAGTAACACTGTTAGTAATAGCGGTAGACCGATATGTTTTGTTCAGGGCCGATACCAATACCGATTATTAGTAGTCAAGGAGGCTGATATTTGGAGGCGATATTTATTTGCGTTATTTGATTGAATCACGGAACATGATATGCACTATTTTACCCCCAAAATGTTCACATTGGAGTATATGATGTGAAGTTTTTGGAGCCTTAAATTGGTCAATAATTTATAACAACATTGATTTTGAATCATTTTTATTTTTTGAACAATGAGTTTTTTAATTAAAATCCCACTAAAATTCTTAGGGATCCAAAAAGGTCCCACTCATAGAAGTAATACAAACATTTTTTTTATTTATTTTTTTATTTCAACACTTAAATTAACTTTAGATTGATCCATCCATTATAAGTTTTTTTTTGTTTTTTTAAAATGTTTTTTTGTTTGTTTTATGCCCTTTTTGTCATTTTTTTTTTTTACAGCAAATACACAATTAATAATAATTACAGCCTTAAATATGTCAATCATTCATAACAACATTGATTTTGATACATTTTTGTTTTTTGAACATTGAGGTTTTGAATTAAAATCCCATTACAACTCTTACGAATCCATAAAGTTCCCACTCAGAGAAGTAATTCAAAATAAGTTATAGATCTTTTTTTTAATTTTTTTTTATTTGGACACTTAAATCTCTAAATCAATTTTAGATTGATCCATCCATTAGAAGTTTTTATAGTTTTTTTTCTACATTTTTTTGTTTGTTTTATGCCCTTTTTGTCCGAGAATTATTTTTTTTGTATAGCAAATACACAAAACTTGGGGATCCAAGAGTCCCTCTCATAAAGTGGTAAAAATAAGTCATACATTTTTATAGTTTTTTCACTTTAAACACTTAAATCTCTAAATCAACGTCAGATTTATCCATCCATTATATTTCTTTATTTTAAATTTTTTGTTTGTTTTTTGCCCTTTTTTGCCCGATAAACCTTTTTTTTTTTTTTTACAGCAAATACACAAAATATGCAATATTTTCCCCAAAGAATATTCCAAAGTGGAATATTTGATGTGAAGTAATTACAGCCTTAAATATGTCAATCATTCATAACAACATTGATTTTGATCAATTTTTGTTTTTTGAACTTTGAGTTTTTTAATTAAAATCCCATTACAATTCTTACGGATCCAAAAAGTTCCCACTCATAGAAGTAATACAAAATAAGTTATAGATATTTTTTATTTTTATTTTTATTTGGACACTTAAATCTCTAAATCAATTTTAGATTGAGCCATCCATTATAAGTCTTTATGTTTTTTTCTATCTTTTTTTGTTTGTTTTATGCCCTTTTTGTCCTATATTTTTTTTTTATAGCAAATACACACAGTTTGAAATATTTCCCCAAAAAATATTACAAAGTGGGATATTTGATTGGTCAATAATTAATAACGGCATTGATTTTTGATTCATTAATATTTTTTTTAACAATGACCGTTTTTAAAAAAAAGTCCCACTATAATACTTGGGGATCCAAGAGTGCCCCTCATAAAGTGGTAAAAAAATGTCAGCATTTTTATTGTTTTTTTACTTTCAACACTTAAATCTTTAAATCAACGTCAGATCTATCCATCCATTATCCTATTTTTTTTCATCTTTTGTTTGTTTTATGGCCTTTTTTGCCCGAGAAACCTTTTTTTAAAGCAAACACGCAAAAATATACAACATTTTCCCCAAGTATATTCCAAATTGGAATATTAGATGTGAAGTAATTACAGCCTTAAGTATGTCAATAATTCATAACAACATGGATTTTGATACAGTTTAATTTTTTGAACAATGAGTTTTTTAATTAAAACCACACTAAAATTATTGGGGCTCCAAAAAGGTCCCACTCATAGAAGTAATAAAAATAAGTTATAGATTTTTATTTTTTTATTTTTTCAACATTTAAATCTGTAAATCAACTTTAAATTGATCCATCCATTATAAGTTTTTCAATCTTTTTTTTATTTGTTTTATGCCCTTTTTATCCTAGAAAACTTGTTTCTATAGCAAATACCTAAAATATTAAATATCCCCCCCCCCAAAAAATATTAAAAAAGTGGAATATTTGATGGGTCAATAATTCATAACAACATTGATTTTGATTCATTTGTATTTTTTGAGCAATTAGAGTTTAAAAAAAAAAATCTCACAAAAATTCTTAGTGTTACAAAACTCATAAAAGTGATTAAAATAAGTCATACATAATTATTTTTACATTCAATGCTGAAATCTCTAAATCAACTTTAAATATATTTGTCCATTATAAGTGTTTAGTTTTGTATAATTTTTTTTATACAGCAAACACGCAAAATATGCAACATTTTCCCCAAAGAAAGTTCCAAAGTGGAATATTTGATGTGAAGTAATTACAGCCTTAAATATGTCCATAATTATTTTTATTTACTACTCAGTGGCCTAGTGGGTAGAGTGTCCGCCCTGAGATCGGTAGGTCGTGAGTTCAAACCCCGGCCGAGTCATACCAAAGACTATAAAAATGGGACCCATTACCTCCCTGCTTGACACTCAGCATCAAGGGTTGGAATTGGGGGTTAAATCACCAAAAATGATTCCCGGGCGCGGCACTGCTGCTGCCCACTGCTCCCCTCACCTCCCAGGGGGTGGAACAAGGGGATGGGTCAAATGCAGAGGACAAATTTCACCACACCTAGTGTGTGTGACAATCATTGGTACTTTAACTTTAATAATTCACAACAACATGGATTTTAATTCATTTTTATTTTTTGAACAATGAGTTTTTTAATTCAAATCCCACTAAAATGCTTAGGGATCCAATATAAGTAATACAAATAAGCTATAGATTATTTTTTATTTTATATTCATTTCAACACTTAAATCTCTAAATCAACTTTAGATAACATAACATAACAACATTGATTTTCATTCATTATTGTTTTTTTACTGCTATGTGTTATTCGAATCAACGTTGCAACTTTATCTCGTTATATTTCACTTGTTTGATCTTTTATTGCACTTTTCTTATGTTTTTTTTTAAATAGTATTTTTGGAATACACGGCTGGTCGTTAAAAAAATTAGCTGCGGGCCGCAAATAGCTTTGGACACTTCTGCTGTGAATAGGGACGCGCTCAAATGCAGTGTGATTATAGACAGGAGAGGGACTGAATGAATGTTCTTAGTTCTTTTCAGTCACTCCCTAAGAGACACAAACATTTTGTCACGCCCCCTTGAATTAAAATGGTGGTTGACGAATACCCCATGCTGCTGTACTTTTGTCATCAGGCTGCAACGCCAAGGTGAAGAACCGCGAAGGTTTGCTGCCCCGTCTTATCGCCAAAGAGGCGGGTCATAAGCCGGCCATGAAGGAGCTGAGGAAGGCGGAGCAACAGAGGGGGAAAGAGAACACGGATCAGACCTGCTTGACAGAAGTGTGGGCCCTCACCCTCCATGACTGGTCCAACGAGACGGAGGCGGACCTGCGACAGGCCTTCCAGACCGACGCGGTCCACAAAGACAAGTTTCTCTCCATGATAGAGACGCTCAGAGCCCCGGTCACCTTGGAGCAGCTGGAGTTGGTCTTCTCCTTGCATCAGACCGGCAGAGAGAACTGCATCAACCTCAGCGATTTCATCAAAGGTGTCAGCTACATCAAGAAGCCTTTCCTGCTCCTCTCCTACATCCCCAAGAAGAAGAAAGGGGGCAAGGGAGGCAAGGGGAAGAAGAAGAAGCCCAAATTTGTCCTCCCGATGCCCGTTTGCACGCTTCCGTCAGAGCTCAAGCCTCGCCGATCGGACGGCGGCCCGCCCGAATACATGATGGAAACCTACAACATGGACGACGCCCGCCGACTGGACCAAGAAGAGCCGCCGGAACACCCAGTGCTTAACGACACCGCCTGGTACACGGCGAAGCCCGACAAGATCTACATCAACATCAACTACTTGGTGAAGAGCGGCGATATCGACGCTCTGGAAGTGGCCTTCAACCACAGAATCCCTGTGGACATCCAAGATCCCTTCTACAAGACCCCGCTGATGGTCGCCTGCGCCATTGGCAACTACAAGGTGGCCGAGTACCTGCTGGGCAAAAGGTGAGCAACCATTACGTTATGTCTGCAAACTAAAACCTACACCAACCGTTGGCTTTGCGCAAGTCCATACCCTGACCCACCACCAACACTGCAAAAACTGAACTCTAAGTAAGATGAAATATCTCAAATAAGGGTGATATTTGCTTATTTTCTGTCTGATAAGATAATTCTTCTCACTAAGCAGATTTTATGTTAGAGTCTTTTACTTGTTTTAAGGGTTTTGGTCCTAAATGATCTCAGTAAGATATTACAGCTTGTTGCTGAGATTGTGTGACCTATATTGAGTAAAACATGCTTGGAACAGGAATATCAACTGTTGCAAAGCTGTGTCATCAACACTCACAAGTATAAAACTACTTTATACATATATATATAAATTCTTACTTCAAGCATGAACAAAAAAATCATGACTGACACAATTGTGTCTCATAATTAAAACAGATGACAGCCAAATGGACTATATGTATGTATATATATTTATATATATATTTATATATATATTAGAGATGCGCGGTTTGCGGGCACAACCGCGGAGTCCGCGGATTATCCGCGGATCGGGCGGATGAAATTTTAAAAAATTAGATTTTATCCGCGGGTCGGGTCGGGTCGGGTGGTTAAAAAAAAAAAGAGATTTTAAATAGATTCAGGCGGGTGGCAGTTAAACCAATTCGGAAATATATATACATAGTTAAATGTTGTTACCCACATACGAAAAACGAGCAGGCACCTGCAGCATATGCCACAACAGAAGAAAAAAAAAAAAGAGATGGACACTTTTACGGAGCGGAGAAGGGACGCCTCGCCGGGGTCCGGGACCGAGGCCCCTTCCCCCGAGAGGGCCCCACCGGGAGCCGTAGCTGAGGCGATCCGCGAGAAGGGCCCGACGCACGTCCAGGGTCACCACCGCGCCCACCGCACCGACACCCCGCCTCGTCCGCCTTCGCCGCGGCCGGCGTCACGCGCAGCAGGTAAGCAGCTTACCTGCCCGCCACCCCCGTGGCCGGGGGCTCGTAACAGGGGTCACTCCGCGCGCTCCGCCCGCGCAGCTTACCTACCCGCCATCCCTGTTGCCGGGGGCGCGTAACAGGGGTCACTCCGCGCGCAGTGCGCTCACGAAAGGGGTGGGGCTCACCCTGGTTGATACAGACAGCAGCTAGGACGGTGGCCATGGAAGTTGGAACCCGCTAAGGAGTGTGTAACAACCCACCTGCTGAATCAACTAGCCCTGAAAATGGATGGCGCTGGAGCGTCGGGCCCATATACCCGGCCGTCGCCTGCAGCGAGACGCGCTTGGAGGTGCGCTCAGCGTGGCTCCCATATGATTGCGCACTGGTGTGCGTCTGGGTCGTGACAGCGTGGCACGCGAATGTCTGTGCTGCATTGGATCAGTCTCCTTTCTTTAACAGGCAAAAGCTTTATAACCTCACTAATGCCTTGCATCGTCTATATTAGATATATAACAACGGGCGGATGCGGGCGGATGCGGTTCTGATCAAATGTTAGATCGGGTGGATTGCGGATGGTTGACGACTTTCTGATGCGGTTGCGGATGAAATAATTGCCTCTCCGCGCATCTCTAATATATATATATATATATATATATATATATATATATATATATATATATACACCGTATTTTTCAGAGTATAAGTCGCACCGGAGTATAAGTCGCACCAGCCGAAAATGCATGATAAAGAAGGAAAAAAACATATATAAGTCGCACTGGAGTATAAGTAAACATTGTTTTTTATGTCATTATTTTGACTTTTTACCTCGTAATAGCGACTTTTTATCAAATATTTATGTCTTTATATGTAATTATTTTGACTTTTTATCTCATATTTTTGACTTTTTATCTCATAATCATGATTTTTATGTCATGATTTTGACTTTTACTTCATAATAGCAACTTTTTATCAAATATTTATGTCTTTATGTAATTATTTAGATTTTCTATCTCATAATCATGACTTTGTACCTCATAAAAGCAACTTTTTATCAAATACTTATGACTATATGTAATTATTCTGACTTTTTATCTCATAATCTTTGATTTAGTTCATATTTTTGACTTTTAATCTCATATTTTTGACTAGTTATCTCATATTTTTGACTTTTTACCAAAGTCCATTACTGCCCTCTAGTGGATTATACGTTTAATGCATGCATCAGATCTGATACGTCAGGGTCTTTAGGAAAAAACAAATGACACTGATGATGTAGAGGGTTAAAAAACAACGTACGTATCACTTTTGATACATTTGGCCTTTTAGCGGTTGTAGAGGTGTCAAATGCTCCTCTAACAGTCTGTCACCTTCCAAACAGTGCGATGGTGAACATGTGTGACCAGTTCTGCTGGATGCCGATCCATCATGCTGCTCAAGCTGGCCTGGCGGAACTTCTGGAACTTCTGTTGACGGCAGGAGCCGAGATAAACGCTCAGACCATCACCGGGACCACACCTCTAATGGTGGCCATCGAGAGCAACCATCTAGCCTGTGTGGAGTTCTTCATCGACAATGGTGCCAACCTCCTAATGGAGAACAAGAAAGGTAGGACTCGCACGATAGAAATACATACGTGTCATCAGAATAGAGCAGAGATACTTTACCAATGATGTGAAATTAGATCATTTCCTGCTTTATTAGTATCTCACAGCAGACTAAAACTTGGGAACCACTTTTGTAAGTAATGGTTGAAGCTAAGGGTGTCCCGATCACATATTGATAGGGGATATCGGGCATATATTAGCAAACAAAAAAAAGTATCAGTTGATATCGGCTTGCATCTAAAATGTCCGATACTGTTACCATCTAAATCTTCAACTTTTTGCTTCCAAGGGCCAAATATGTCAATAGTCTTAGGGCCGAACAGTGATTTTTTTTACCAGGCAACAGTACTACAAGTAGGGAATTTAGCCTCATACCGCCATATATATATATATACTGTATACTGTATACTGTATATATATATATATATATATATATATATATATATATATATATATATATATATATATATATATATATACTATATTGCCAAAAGTATTTGTCCACCTGCCTTTACTCACATATGAATTTGAAGTGCCATTCCAAAATGTTTTGGTATCCTGGAGCATTCAAAGTTCCTTTCACTGGAACTAAATTGCCAAGCCCAACTCCTGAAAAACAAACCCACACCATAATTCCTCCTCCACCAAATAACTCAGCACAATAAAGTCCGAAATGTAGCGTTCTCCTGCTAACCTCCAAACCCAGACTCGTCCATTAGATTGCCAGATGGAAAAGCGTGCTTTACATCACTGCATTCCACGCTTTGCATTGGACTTGGTGATGTAAGGCTTAGATGCAGCTGTTCGGCCATGGAAACCCAATCCATGACGCTCTCTGCGTACTGTACGTGGGCTAATTGGACGGTCACATGAAGTTTGGAGCTCTGTAGCAACTGACTGTGCAGAAAGTCTTTGCACTATGCGCTTCAGCATCCGCTGACCCCTCTCTGTCAGTTTACGTGGCCTACCACTTGGTGGCTGAGTTGCTGTTGTTCCCAAACTCTTCACTTTTCTTATAGTAAAGTTGACTTTGGGATATTTAGGAGTGAGGAAATTTCACGACTGGATTTGTTGCACAGGTGGCATCCTGTGACAGTTCCACGCTGGAAATCACTGTTTGTAGAAACAGTCTCCATGCTTAAGTGCTTGATTTTATACACCGGGCCAAGTGATTAGGACACCTGATTCTCATCATTTGGATGGGTGGCCAAATACTTTTGGCAATATAGTGTGTATGTATATATATATTTATATGTGTGTACAATTCAGTTAATGTTAATTTCTGCGTCTTTTGTCTATATTTTTAACCTCAAACATTCAAAAAAGGTCCTTTTCTGCAGTTGTTTACTATTTCCAGATGTTGTTCTGTGACCACCTCCTCCTATATATTTCATCAGACGGCTTCCAAACTTTACCCACACGCACATTAGACACATGAAGGATGCTAAAAATGTTTAGGTTTTCATTTTAGGACGTGGGCAAAGCATGCTGACCAAGATTATCCTTTTTCTATAGCGTCAAATAGTCACAACTTTACCGTAGAGCAGGTGTTCTAAAATTCAAATTAGTTAGTCTGTAAAAAAAATGTGTGTGTGTATACTGTATATATATATATATGTATATATGTGTGTGTGTATACATATATATATATACATATACGTTAGGTCAGGAAAAAACACAGGCTATATCATCCCTACAAGCCTGTTTTGATATAGCCTCTGTGTTTTTTCCTGACCTAACGTATATTCCGTTCTACCCCGGTATTGAGCACTGTATAACGGATAAACCACAGAATCCTCGACTATATATATATATATATATATATATATATAAATATACATATATATATATATATATATATATATATATATATATATATATATATATATATATATATATATATATATACAGTATATATATATATATATATATTAGAGATGCGCGGATAGGCAATTATTTCATCCGCAACCGCATCAGAAAGTTGTCAACCATCCGCCATCCACCCGAGCTAACATTTGATCAGAACCGCACCCGCCCGCACCCGCCCTCACCCGCCCGTTGTTATATATCTAATATAGACGATGCAAGGCATTAGTGAGGTTATAAAGCTTTTGCCTGTTAAAGAAAGGAGACTGATCCAATGCAGCACAGACATTCGCGTGCCACGCTGTCACGGCCCAGACGCACACCAGTGCGCAATCATATGGGAGCCGCGCTGAGCGCACCTCCAAGCGCGTCTCGCTGCCGGCGACGGCCGGGTATGGTGCCGACGCTCCAGCGCCATCCATTTTCAGGGCTAGTTGATTCGGCAGGTGGGTTGTTACACACTCCTTAGCGGGTTCCGACTTCCATGGCCACCGTCCTGCTGCTGTCTATATCAACCAGGGTGAGCCCCACCCCCTTCGTGAGCGCACTGCGCGCGGAGTGACCCCTGTTACGCGCCCCCGGCAACGGGGGTGGCGGGCAGGTAAGCTGCGCGGGCGGAGCGCGCGGAGTGACCCCTGTTACGAGCCCCCGGCCACGGGGGTGGCGGGCAGGTAAGCTGCTTACCTGCTGCGCGTGACGCCGGCCGCGGCGAAGGCGGACTAGGCGGGGTGTCGGTGCGGTGGGCGCGGTGGTGACCCTGGACGTGCGTCGGGCCCTTCTCGCGGATCGCCTCAGCTACGGCTCCCGGTGGGGCCCTCTCGGGGGAAGGGGCCTCGGTCCCGACCCCGGCGAGGCGTCCCTTCTCCGCTCCGTAAAAGTGTCCATCTCTTCTTTTTTTCTTTTCTTCTGTTGTGGCATATGCTGCAGGTGCCTGCTCGTTTTTCGTATGTGGGTAACAACATTTAACTATGTATATATATTTCCGAATTGGTTTAACTGCCACCCGCCTGAATCTATTTAAAATCTTTTTTTTTTTTTTTCAACCGCCCGACCCGTCCCGCGGATAAAATCAAATTTTTTAAAATTTCATCCGCCCGATCCGCGGATAATCCGCGGACTCCGCGGTTGTGCCCGCAAACCGCGCATCTCTAATATATACATATATATATATACACATATATATATATATATATATATATATACACAGTATATATATATACACACATATATATATACATATATATATACATATATATATACTGTATATATATATACGTGTATATATATATACAGTATATATACACACATATATATATATATATACGTATATAAATATATATACACATATATATGTATATATATAATATATATATACATGTATATATATATATATATATATATAATATATATACAGTATACATACATATAAATATATATGTGTATGTATATATATATATATATATATATATATATATATATATATATATATATATATATATATATATATATATATATATATATACATACAATTCAGTTAGTGTTTTTTTCTGCATCTTTTGTCTATATTTTTAACCTCAAACATTCAAAAAAGGTCCTTTTCTGCAGTTCATTATTTCCAGGTGTTGTTCTGTGACCACCTCCTCCTACATATTTCATCAGACGGCTTCCAAACATTACGCACACACACTTGAAGGATGCTAAAAATGTTTAGGTTTTCATTTTAGGACGTGGGCAAAGCATGCCGACCAAGATTATTCTTTTTTCTATAGAGCGTCAAAAAGTCACAACTTTACCGTAGAGCAGGTGTTCTAAAATTCAAATTTGTCTGTAAAAACAAAAATGATAGCGATTTTATGATAAAAAAACAAACAAACTGGCAGCTCAGTTACCAGAATTTTACCATACAATTTATGGTGGTTTTACACCAAATTTCTGCAAATTGAAAAAGTGTTGTTTTTACGTTAACATTTGGTGATTGAGCTGCCAGTTTTTACTGTAAAATCTATGGCCTTTTTTTTTTACAGTGTATTACAATAAATTAAAAACAGTACCACTTTATTACTTACTTTTTTACCGTAAAATCTACATTCCCTGTTTTTACACTGCAATATTGTCAATGGAAGAATGCTACCACTGATGATTGTATGCAAAATTTCTGGCAACGGAGCTACAGGTTCTTACTGACTTTTTTTTACAGTGTAGCCTTGCGGACATGCCACCAGTAATTGTGCATTTTGAAAGATGTCACTATGAATATGTGTTACATTTGGTAGCCAACCTTTGGACATCCCTTATCTAAACATTCTCCAATCTAATTTACTAAAGTCATTTACAAAAGGTAAACATGCTCGGCTATGGGCTACTAGGAGCAAGCAGCTACACAACAGCTAAGCGTACAATCGTAATAGGGCTGGGCGATAAAATGATATCGATATACATCGCGATAAACTCGTAGTTGATATCAATAAAAAATGCGTTTGATCATTTTTATTTCTTATTGGTGGGAAGAAAGCGTGAGTATGGAAGCAAGGTTGGTTGCATGAACAGAGACACTCGCTCTCTGCTAACCGACAAACGCAGGAAGTGATCACTGATCAGTGGGAGTGACACGCTAACAGCCAATCAGGAAGCAGTATCAGCTATCAAGTTTGCTTGTCTGGCGGTTGATTCTCTGCATGGAGTGAGAAGAGAAAGTCCAAATGAAGAAATTGTGGATAAAAGAGGAAAAATCCCCTGGAACGGTTTTCGGATCTTTTCAAAGGGACCGTAGTCAGACCAATGTGGTCTGTAAGTGATGCAAGGCAAGGTCGCTAATAGCACACCACATTAGCTGCGCTCACTCTTTAGAGCACAGCTGTAACTTCCTGGCACTAAACCTGCAGAACATAGTTCTTCTCAGGTTTTTCTATGTTTACATTGTCACACTTTGCACTATTTTCTTACACTTTATGAAGCATTTCTTACATATTTCTTATTTTTAGTAATATTTTGTTGACATTGTTTGAGTGTTTTCCATGCTTGTGTTGACATTTCCTTTCTGCTTTGAGAGCTGAGGATGTTTTACATTTCAAATAAAAATGTTTACATTTTATATATTTTTCTCCTGCTCCTTATTTTCCATCGGTCATAAAAAATCAATAATTATCGAAATCGACCAATATAAAACGTGATACAGTTTTCAGTCATATCGCCCAGCCCTAATACGTAACAATCATTGATAAATATCACAGGGTAAAAGGTGGCATTTCTCAATATAAACACGTATCAAATAATTATAGTTGCGTATTACTTACACATGTGTAACCTGGGGGGGCTCTAGGACCCAGGGCACTAGGTTGGAAAACTCGCAAAAGTAGTTACCCAGTACATAAGACTCAGACCTTGCAGAGACATTGTCACTTATTGTCACTTCTTTTTAGATATCTGCATACTAGTTTTAGCTATTTGGCTGTTCTAGTCTTTATTTTTATTTATTTTTTATTATCTTTTTATTTAAAAAATAAATAAAATTAATACACTGTAGCACTTTGAGGTTGTTTACTCAATGTAAAGTGCTTTTTACAAATACAATCTATTATTATTATTATTATTATTATGAACTCATGCTCAAAACAATAACAATACAAAAAAATGAAAAGAGAGAAAAAATAAGAGGGGTAAAAAGACCAAAAAGAAAAGAAAGAGAAAATTGAAAAAGAAGAGGAGAGCACGAGAACAAACGTGGACTTATGTACTGGGTGGTTGCTTTTGCTTTTTTTTGCGTGCCCTGGGTCCTTGTGCCCCCTGCAACACAAACAAAGTCTCCAAGGCAGAAGAAGCCTATTAGAAAGTATCCAGTAACAAACGTGTCCGCATCATTCAACTTACTGCATCATGATCTTAACGTTGTTAATTATTGTGCCCACTAGGTGTCACCAAAAAAAACAATTTCCACTCCACTTCAACTTAACGCATAAGTTAATAATGAATAGGTTAGTGTTTTTCATAACTACCATTGTTCTCTGTTTGACTAATTTCACTTGATCAAACCTTTTATTACCTTCCACACTACTAAATAACACAAGTATGTATGATTCCTGCTGATATCGTATCAAATCGATACAGGCTCCAATATCAATATCATATTGCAAATATAAAAAGTTGTGTTGAGACCCCCTAGTTTAAACCTTTATGCATAGTTAATTGTGCCTGTGAGTGCAAGAAGTCGAAGATGAAGGTTAACCGTTGTTAAGAACTACCGTATTTTCCGAACTATAGAGCGTACCCACATAATTTTAGAAGAAAAACTTTTTTTTCCCCATATATAATAGCCGCATCGGACTACAAGTCACATATATATACCTTGTGAAATCAGTTATTTGCACGGAAATATTTTGTAAATGTTTATTTACACACCTTAATTGTGTGTCTGTAACAAGGCAGTAAAACGGCTGATCGAACAAAACAGAAGTCATCGTCATGGACCCACTAGCTGCGGAAGCTAGCGCTCCAATCAGCTAATCAGACTCAATAAGAGGAGCGGTCCACTCCCGGCTAGCTATCCAATCAGCTAAACAGACTCAATAACTCCACGTGACGTTTTGGTGAATTTACTGAGGAATTTGTGAAAGTGAAACAATACAAAAGAATGCCTTTGTAAGTTAATAATACTAACAAAGACACTCGTAAACATGTTAGCTAGCTTGATTACATTAGGATAGCACATACAAATATGCATGAAAACACTCTAAGTAAGAACACACTAAGTAAGAATTGTTTTAGTTATATTGTAAAATTTACAAACGTTGCTTGGAGTGATGAATGAAGAATCCATATGAGTAGAAACTAGTGATGTCCGATAATGGCTTTTTTGCCGATATTCCGATATTGTCCAAGTCCTAATTACCGATACTGATATCAACCGATATCGATATATACAGTCGTGGAATTAACACATTATTATGCCTAATTTGGACAACAAGGTATGGTGAAGATAAGGTCCTTTTTAAAAAGAATTAATAAAATAAAATAAAATAAAATAAATTAATTAAAAACATCTTCTTGAATAAAAAAGAAAGTAAAACAATATAAAAATAGTTACATAGAAACTAGTAATTAATGAAAATGAGTAAAATTAACTGTTAAAGGTTAGTACTATTAGTGGACCAGCAGCACGCACAATCATGTGTGCTTACGGACTGTATCCCTTGCAGACTGTATTGATATATATTGATATATAATGTAGGAACCACAATATTAATAACAGAAAGAAAAAACCCTTTTGTGTGAATGAGTGTAAATGGGGGAGGGAGTTTTTTTGGGTTGGTGCACTAATTGTAAGTGTATCTTGTGTTTTTTATGTTGATTTAATTAAAAAATTAAAAAATTATTTAAAAAAACGATACCGATAATAAACGATATTACATTTTAAAGCATTTATCGGCCGATAATATCGGACATCTCTAGTAGAAACGTTATGGGTGACTAGAAGACAGAACGGCACTCCAGTTGGAAAAAAAAAAGAAGCGCTACCCGTAAATGGGAGGACACATGCAGTGAGTGTACTCGTCCATAAGATGGCGCCATAGCACGAACAATAAAACACTTTCTGGATGTGTTTCCTTGTTATTTTTTTCAACACTATTTTTTTCATGGTTCAGTAGCAACTTATAGTCCGGAATTTAGGGTACCTTTGACGATGATGTTCCATGGTTACTCTAAAGTATTAGCGGTGACTCAAGTGGACATGTTTGACTCCCATGCAGAACAAAACTGCCTGGATGTTGCCACCGCCTTTGGTGATGGACAGATATATCAGCTGGTGAAAGAGAAAGTCGAGGCCCTGCCCAAACCCAAAAACAAAGGAAAGGGTAAACCTCAGAAAGCCAAGGTAGCCACGTAACTCCTTTCAAATAATACGTCCACGTATTCCACATTTGTAACTGTCTACTTTCTTTGTCTTCTATTTGTGTCTTAGAAATAACTCTCAATCCTTCTGCTTGCTGTCCTTGGAGCTCATTCTCCCTCACTGGTCTCTTTCTTGGTCCTGGTCACCTGCAGAGTATTTCAACACCTCACTTTAAATAAATATACATTTGTACAGTGCCAGGGTTCATCTCACCTGTATCACCAACTCAAATCTGCTTACAGTTTGTCAAAAGTTACATTTCCAATAACTTTGCCCGTGTGTATGAAGTGAAATTACAGCCAAAACTTCACAAGCTCAAAAATGATTCACTAACTCAAAAATGTTTCACAAACTCAAAAGAATGTTTCCAAAACTCAAAAAATGTTTCACAAATTTAAAAAAATGTTTCACAAACTCAAAAATGTTTCACAAACTCGAAAAATTGCTTTCCAAACTCGAAAAATTGCTTTACAAACTCAAAAAAATGTTTCACAAACTCAAAAATGTTTCACAAACTCGAAAAATTGCTTTACAAACTCAAAAAAATGTTTCACAAACTCAAAAAAATGTTTCACAAACTCAGAAGAATGTTTCACAAACTCAACAAATGTTTCACAAATTCAAAAAAATGTTTCACAAACTCAAAAAATGTTTCACACACTCAAAAAAATGTTTCACAAACTCAAAATGTTTTCACAAACTCGAAAAATTGCTTTACAAACTCAAAAAAATGTTTCACAAACTCAAAAAAATGTTTCACAAACTCAAAAATGTTTAACAAACTCAAAAAAATGCTTTACAAACTCAAAAATGTTTCACAAACAAAAAAATGTTCCACAAATTCGAAAGAATGTTTCACAAACTCAAGAAATGTTTCACAAAATCAAAATTGTTTTCACAAACTCAAGAAGTGTTTCACAAACTCAAAAACATTTTTCACAAACTCGAAAATTGCTTTACAAACTCAAAAAAATGTTTCACAAACTAAAAAAAATGTTTCACAAACTCAAAAAATGTTTCACAAATTCAAATTTGTTTTCACAAACTCAAAAAAATGTTTCACAAACTCGAAAAATTGCTTCACAAACTCAAAAAAATGCTTCACAAACTCTAAAAAATGTTTCACAAACTCAAAACAATGTTTCACAAACTCAACAAATGTTTTACAAATTCAAAAAAATGTTTCACAAACTCGAAAAATGTTTCACAAACTCAAAAAAATGTTTCACAAACTCAAAAATGTTTCACAAACTCGAAAAATTGCTTTACAAACTCAAAAAAAAGTTTCACAAACTCAACAAATGTTTTACAAATTCAAAAAAATGTTTCACAAACTTGAAAAACGTTTCACAAACTCAAAAAACTGTTTCACAAACTAAAAAATGTTTCACAAACTCAAATGTTTTTTTCACAAACTCAAAAGAATGTTTCACAAACTTAAAAATGTTCCATACACTTAAAAATGTTACATACAATTTAAAATGTTTTCACAAACTCAAAAAATGTTTTACAAACTAAAAACAATGTTTCACAAACTCAACAAATGTTTTACAAATTCAAAAAAATGTTTCACAAACTCTAAAAACTTTTTTCACAAACTCAAACATTTTTTTTACAAACTTGAAAAATTGCTTCACAAACTCAAAAAAATGTTTCACGAACTTAAAGATGTTCCATAAACTTAAAAATTGTTTTCACAAACTCAAAAAAATTGTTTCATAAACTCAAAAAGAATGCTTCACAAACTCAAAAAGAATGCTTCACAAACTCCAAAATCTTTTTTCACAAACTCAAAAAAAATGCCTCACAAACTCAAAAACATTTTTTTACAAACTCAAAAAAAATGTTTTACAAACTCAAAAAGTATGCTTCACAAACTCAAAAAAAATGCTTCACAAACTCAAAGAAATGTTTCACCAACACAAAAAAAATGTTTTACAAACTCAAAAAATTGTTTCACAAACTCAAAAAAAATGTTTTACAAACTCAAACAAATCTTTCAAACTCAAACTCAAAAAAATAGTTTCACAAACTCAAAAAAAATGTTTTACAAACTCAAAAAAATGTTTCACAAACTCAAAAAAATTGTTACACAAACTCAAAAAAAATGTTTTACAAACTCAAACAAATCTTTCAAACTCAAACTCAAAAAAATAGTTTCACAAACTCCAAAAAAATGTTTTACAAACTCAAAAAAATGTTTCACAAACTCAAAAAAATTGTTACACAAACTAAAAAAAAAATGTTTTACAAACTCAAACAAATCTTTCACAAACTCAAAAAAATGTTTTACAAACTCAAAAAATGTTTTCACAAACTCAAAAAAATTGTTTCACAAACTCAAAAAAAATGTTTTACAAACTCAAAATATGTTTTCACAAACTCAGATAAATTGTTTCACAAACTCAAAAAGAATGCTTCACAAACTCAAAAAATTGTTTCACAAACTCAAAAAAAATGTTTTACAAACTCAAACAAATCTTTCAAACTCAAACTCAAAAAAATTGTTTCACAAACTCAAAAAAAATGTTTTACAAACTCAAAAAAATGTTTCACAAACTCAAAAAAATTGTTTCACAAACTCAAAAAAATTGTTTCACAAACTCAAAAAAATGTTTTACAAACTCAAAAAATGTTTTACAAACTCAAAAAGTATGCTTCACAAACTCAAAAAAAATGCTTCACAAACTCAAAGAAATGTTTCACCAACACAAAAAAAATGTTTTACAAACTCAAAAAAACTGTTTCACAAACTCAAAAAATTGTTTCACAAACTCAAAAAAAATGTTTTACAAACTCAAACAAATCTTTCAAACTCAAACTCAAAAAAATTGTTTCACAAACTCAAAAAAAAAGTTTTACAAACTCAAAAAAATGTTTCACAAACTCAAAAAAATTGTTTCACAAACTCAAAAAAATGTTTTACAAACTCAAAAAATGTTTTACAAACTCAAAAAGTATGCTTCACAAACTCAAAAAAAATGCTTCACAAACTCAAAAAATTGTTTCACCAACACAAAAAAAATGTTTTACAAACTCAAACAAATCTTTCAAACTCAAACTCAAAAAAATTGTTAAGTTTAACACGGAATCTCCAACCAGGGGGGGCCTCCAACTTTATCTTAAATATCTGATAGTAAAAACTGCTGCAATGTTGACGCCATCTTGTGGACAGCATGGGTAGTTATGGTTAATGACCATAAATTGTATGTTGAAGTGTACTCATTGTTAACTATGACCCAATCCAAACAGCCTTTCCCACTCATGGCACACATAGTCAACACACATGCTCACACATAACACAACTTTGTGGATTTTTTTTTTTTTAAATGTCCAAACACAACACATAATTCAAGATGACATCCATTGAAATCTCATGCAATGCATGATGGGAAAAATGATAAACTCTCTCTCCACACTTATCCATGTTTGGTGCATTTTAGCTGCTTGATATTTCTGATTGATTACAAAACTTTAAAGAGGTCGTCATGGAAACCGTCCAAGGATGTGGCATGGTATTCAATAAGAGTCGAGGTGTACTGAGAATATTTATACATGTCATTTTGGACTTTTTTTAAATTTGTAATACACTTCAGTTTTTTTCTGTCAAGATGGGCTGATGAGTGAACATGAATGAGAAATAAAATTAACTTTTGAGATTTTAGCAAATGGCTGCAATGAAACAAACACTGTGTAGTATTCACTTTTACTGCCAATGAATATCTGCTCCAAATATCGCTTATCGGTGTCCTTGACTGCTACTCATCGGTATCGGCCCTGAAAAACTATCGGCCCATCGCTAATTTGAAGCAAATGGTTGTTTTATTATTTCGATTTTAGATTGGAGCCCAGATGTTGAGTTTTGCAGAAGATATAAATAGAATACGTCTTTCTGATTCTGATAGGAATACAATGAAAAGTACCAAAAAAAAATGTTGAAATAGAAACTGAGCAATAATTACTAAAATAGTTGCAACATTTGGACTGAGTGGACCTCATTTGGAGCTAAGATACAAATGTGCAGTACCATGTTGCACCTTTGCGGGGCGCTGTTTGACCACCTTGTAGTTGGTGTTGTTTACCAGACAAACTTCTTCTTTTTAGACACCAGGATCCAACATGAATGATATTCCTATTGTCTCGCATTCTTCTTACTTTTATGTTGATACAAAGTGTCACGTGGTATCATTTGAGATTCTTTAAAAATATATATATATTTTTTTTTTTTGGGCAGCATCGGACAAAATGGGCGACACATCGAATGTGAGTCCTCGAGGTCTGTTATGTAACCCACTCTGTGTGTGTGTGTGTGTGTGTGTGTGTGTGTGTGTGTGTGTGTGTGTGTGTGTGTGTGTGTGTGTGTGTGTGTGTGTGTGTGTGTGTGTGTGTTGTTGAAAATGCATCCCCCTGTAATGTGGATGACAGGTGAGCGGAGAGACAGGTGACAAGGAAAGGGGAGGAAGGAAGTCAGGACTTGTGAGGAGGAGATGGAGCAATGGAGGGTGACTCAGAGGGTCGTGGGCGTGTGTGTGTGTGTGTTGAGGGTGGGGGTTGCGGGGGTTGGGGTGTGGAGAGCTAAGGGCTTTTCTAGCACAGGTTAGAGGAAGACTGGCGAGGTCTGTTTAAGCCGTGACGCAGTGTGTCTGTCAGGGCGTGGCCTTGGACTTATATAGTCATGCAGTAATGTGTGTGTGTGTGTGTGTGTGTGTGTGTGTGTGTGTGTGTGTGTGTGTGTGTGTGTGTGTGTGTGTGTGTGTGTGTGTGTGTGTGTGTGTGTTCGTGTTCTACCCTATCATGCCCTTCAAGGTTGATACATGAGAGTGTGAGAAAACATGACGATGATGTTTTTTATTTTTTATTTGCACGTTAAAGATGATACTGCACCTTCTACTCATCCACTCCCAGTATCACTGGGATGCTGTGCCCGGGTATCAGTGGGATGCTGTTTCTGGTATCAGTGTTGATGCTGTGGCAGGGGATCAGTGGGATGCTGTTTCCGGTATCAGTGCTGATGTTGTGTTCTGTATCAGTACTATACTGTGTCCGGTATCAGTGTGATACTGTGTCCTGTATCAGTGTGATGCTGTGTTACTGTGATGCTGTGTCCGGTATCAGTGTGATGCTTTGTCCAGTATCATTGTGATGATGTGTCTGGTATCAGTGTAATGCTGTGTCCAGTATCAGTGTGATGCTGTGTCCAGTATCAATGTGATGCTGTGTCACTGTGATGCTGTGTCCGGTATCAGTGTGATGCTTTGTCCAGTATCATTGTGATGATGTGTCCGTTATCAGTGTGATGCTGTGTCCAATATCACTGTGATGCTGTGTCCGGTATCACTGTGATGCTGTGTCCGGTATCACTGTGATGCTGTGTCCGGTATCACTGTGATGCTGTGTCCAGTATCACTGTGATGCTGTGTCCAGTATCAGTGTGATACAGTGTCCAGTATCAGTGTGATGATTTTTTTCCAGTATTATTGTGATGCTGTGTCCGGTATCATTGTGATGCTTTTTTTCCAGTATCACCGTGATGCTGTGTCCGGTATCACTGTAATGCTATGTCCAGTATCAGTGTGATGATGTGTCCGGTATCGGTGTGATGCTGTGTCCAGTATCACTGTGATGTTGTGTTCAATATCAGTGTGATGCTGTGTCCAGTATTACTGTGATGCTGTGTCCAGTATCACTGTGATGCTGTGTCCGGTATCAGTGCGATGCTTTGTCCAGTATCAGTGTGATACTGTGTCCAGTATCACTGTGATGCTGTGTCCGGTATCACTGTAATGCTGTTTCCAGTATCACTGTGATGATGTGTCCGGTATCAGTGTGATGCTGTGTCCAGTATCACTGTGATGCTGTGTCCGGTATCAGTGTGATGCTGTGTCCAGTATCGCTGTGATGTTGTGTCCAATATCAGTGTGGTGCTGTGTCCAGTATTACTGTGATGCTGTGTCCGGTATCACTGTGATGCTGTGTCCAGTATCACTGTGATGCTGTGTCCAGTATCAGTGTGATACTGTGTCCAGTATCGCTGTGATGCTGTGTCCAGTATCGCTGTGATGCTGTGTCCAGTATCACTGTGATGATGTGTCCAGTATCTGTGCGATGCTTTGTCCAGTATCATTGTGATGCTGTGTCCGGTGTCAGTGTGATACTGTGTCCAGTATCACTGTGATGCTGTGTACAGTATCAGTGTGATACTGTGTCCGGTATCAGTGTGATACTAAGTCCGGTATCAATGTGATGCTACTAAAAAGTACTGCAGTCTGCAAGTTGCTGACTCAGCAGTCCAAGCAGGAACAAAAACATCTTGTTGGCTCTTCTTCACAACAACACACAGTATGATATTACTACTTAATATATCTATTATTATATGTTATACACTGATATTACTACATAATATACCTATTATTATACGTTATATACTAATATTACTACATAATATACCTATTATTATATGTTATATACTGATATTACTACATAATATACCTATTATTATATGTTATATAATGATATTACTACATGATATACCTATTATTATATGTTATATACTGATATTACTACATAATATACCTATTATTATATGTTATATACTGATATTACTACATACTATACCTATTATTATATGTTATACACTGATATTACTACATAATATACCTATTATTATATGTTATATACTGATATTACTACATAATATACCTATTATATGTTATAAACTGATATTACTACATAATATGCCTATTGTATGTTATATACTGATATTACTACATAATATACCTATTATTATACGTTATATACTGATATTACTACATAATATACCTATTATTATATGTTATATACTGATATTACTACATACTATACCTATTATTATATGTTATATACTGATATTACTACATAATATACCTATTATTATACGTTATATACTGATATTACTACATAATATACCTATTATTATATGTTATATACTGATATTACTACATACTATACCTATTATGTTATATACTGATATTACTACATAATATACCTATTATTATACGTTATATACTGATATTACTACATAATATACCTATTATGTTATACACTGATATTACTGCATAATATACCTATTATTATATGTTATATACTGATATTACTGCATAATATACCTATTATTATATGTTATATACTAATTTTACTGCATAATATACCTATTATTATATGTTATATACTAATTTTACTGCATAATATACCTATTATTATATGTTATATGCTGATATTACTGCAATGCAATGTTTGTTATTATATGTTATTTACTGATATTACTGCATAATATACGTATTATTGTATGTTATACAATGATATTACTGCATAATATACGTATTATTGTATGTTATATACTGATATTACTACATAATATACCTATTATATGTTATATACTGATATTACTACATAATATACCTATTATGTTATACACTGATATTACTACATAATATACCTATTATTATATGTTATACACTGATATTACTACATAATATACCTATTATTATATGTTATATACTGCTATTACTACATAATATACCCATTATTATATGTTATATACTGATAATACTACATAATATACCTATTATTATATGCTATACACTGATGTTGCTACATAATATACCTATTATTATATGTTATACACTGATATTACTACATAATATACCAATTATTATACGTTATATACTGATATTACTACATAATATACCTATTATTATATGTTATACACTGATATTACTACATAATATACCTATTATTATGTTATATACTGATATTACTACATAATATACCTATTATTATATGTTATATACTGATATTACTACATAATATACCTATTATTATACGTTATATACTGATATTACTACATAATATACCTATTATTATATGTTATACACTGATATTACTATAGAATATACCTATTATGTTATAAACTGAAGAAGAAAGCCATTTCTGCGCAAATGTCACAAAGTAGTGAAGTGAAGTGAATTATATTTATATAGCGCTTTTCTCTAGTGACTCAAAGCGCCTTACATAGTGAAACCCAATATCTAAGTTACATTTAAACCAGTGTGGGTGGCACTGGGAGCAGGTGGGTAAAGTGTCTTGCCCAAGGACACAACGGCAGTGACTAGGATGGCGGAAGCGGGAATCGAACCTGCAACCCTCAAGCTATGCCGCCCCAAAGTATCCAGCTTACATTACGCCAAACAGCACAGAGACAAGCCTCAAAACTTCTGGAACAAAGTCATTTGGAGTGATGGCTTTCCTCTGGCGACTCGACCATGCAACCCATTTTTCTTCAAGTGCCTCCTTATTGTGCATCTTGAAACTGCCACACCACAATTTTTCAGAGAGTCCTGTATTTCAGCTGAAGTTATTTGTGGATTTTTCTTTGCATCTCGAACAATTTTCCTGGCAGTTGTGGCTGAAATCTTTGCTGGTCTACCTGAATCCCTCATTTTCCACTTCTTAATCAGCGTTTGAACACTGCTGATTGGCATTCTCAATTCCTTGGATATCTTTTTATACCCCTTTCCTGTTTTATGCAGGTCAATTACCTTTTCTCGCAGATCCTTTGACAATTCTTTTGCCTTCCCCATGACTCAGAATCCAGAAACATCTGTGCAGCACTGGATGAAAGATGCAATGGTCTGTCAGAAGCCCAGAAACTCACTGACCTTTTATACACACGCATTAATTACCAACAAACAGGTCACAGGTGAGGATTGGTACCTTGATTAGCCATTCAAACCTGTTTGTGTCAACTTTTGTGCATGTTATCAGATCAAAGTCACTGGGGTATGTAAATTTTTGATCAGGGTCATTTGGGTACTTTCTTTTGTCATTTTGATTTAAAAAGAGTTGATTGCCAATACATAGCTTCACGCAACCATTAAGCATGAGTGGAAGAAAGCTTTTTGTGTTATCATTCATATTCTCTGAAGAATGGCCAAGAAATCATAAATTCTCCCAGGGTATGTAAACTTATGAGCACGACTGTATCTTTTAGACCTATTAATGCTTTTATCATGTCGAATAGTCACAATCCAAGTATCTTTTTGACCTATTAATGTTGTTATCATGTCGAATAATCACTATCCAAGTATCTTTTAGACCTATTAATGTTGTTATCATGTCGAATAATCACCAACCAAGTATCTTTTAGACCTATTAATGTTGTTATCATGTCGAATAATCAAAATCAAAGTATATTTTAGACCTATTAAGGTTGTTATCATGTCGAATAATCACAATCCAAGTATCTTCTTGACCTATTAAGGTTGTTATCATGTCGAATAATCGAAATCAAAGTATATTTTAGACCTATTAATGCTTTTATCATGTTGAATAATCAAAATCCAAGTATCTTTTTGACCTATTAATGTTGTTATCATGTCGAATAATCACCATCCAAGTATCTTTTAGACCTATTAATGTTGTTATCATGTCGATTAATCACCATCCAAGTATCTTTTACACTTATTAATGTTGTTATCATGTCGAATAGTCACAATCCAAGTATCTTTTAGACCTATTAAGGTTGTTATCATGTCGAATAATCAAAATCAAAGTATATTTTAGACCTATTAATGCTTTTATCATGTTGAATAATCACAATCCAAGTATCTTTTTGACCTATTAATGTTGTTATCATGTCGAATAGTCACAATCCAAGTATCTTTTTGACCTATTGATGTTGTTATCATGTCGAATAGTCACAATCCAAGTATCTTTTAGACCTATTAATGTTGTTATCATGTCGAATAATCACAATCCAAGTATCTTTTAGACCTATTAATGTTGTTATCATGTCGAATAGTCACAATCCAAGTATCTTTTTGACCTATTAATGTTTTTATCATGTCGAATAATCACAATCCAAGTATTTTTTAGACCTATTAATGTTGTTAGCATGTCGAATAGTCACAATCCTAGTATCTTTTAGACCTATTAATGTTGTTATCATGTCGAATAATCACAATCCAAGTATCTTCTTGACCTACAAAGGTTGTTATCATGTCGAATAATCGAAATCAAAGTATATTTTAGACCTATTAATGCTTTTATCATGTCGAATAATCACAATCCAAGTATCTTTTAGACCTATTAATGTTGTTATCATGTCGAATAATCAAAATCAAAGTATATTTTAGACCTATTAAGGTTGTTATCATGTCGAATAATCACAATCCAAGTATCTTCTTGACCTATTAAGGTTGTTATCATGTCGAATAATCGAAATCAAAGTATATTTTAGACCTATTAATGCTTTTATCATGTTGAATAATCAAAATCCAAGTATCTTTTTGACCTATTAATGTTGTTATCATGTCGAATAATCACCATCCAAGTATCTTTTAGACCTATTAATGTTGTTATCATGTCGATTAATCACCATCCAAGTATCTTTTACACTTATTAATGTTGTTATCATGTCGAATAGTCACAATCCAAGTATCTTTTAGACCTATTAAGGTTGTTATCATGTCGAATAATCAAAATCAAAGTATATTTTAGACCTATTAATGCTTTTATCATGTTGAATAATCACAATCCAAGTATCTTTTTGACCTATTAATGTTGTTATCATGTCGAATAGTCACAATCCAAGTATCTTTTTGACCTATTGATGTTGTTATCATGTCGAATAGTCACAATCCAAGTATCTTTTAGACCTATTAATGTTGTTATCATGTCGAATAATCACAATCCAAGTATCTTTTAGACCTATTAATGTTGTTATCATGTCGAATAGTCACAATCCAAGTATCTTTTTGACCTATTAATGTTTTTATCATGTCGAATAATCACAATCCAAGTATTTTTTAGACCTATTAATGTTGTTAGCATGTCGAATAGTCACAATCCTAGTATCTTTTAGACCTATTAATGTTGTTATCATGTCGAATAATCACAATCCAAGTATCTTCTTGACCTACAAAGGTTGTTATCATGTCGAATAATCGAAATCAAAGTATATTTTAGACCTATTAATGCTTTTATCATGTCGAATAATCACAATCCAAGTATCTTTTTGACCTATTAATGTTGTAATCATGTCGAATAATCACCATCCAAGTATCTTTTAGACCTATTAATGTTGTTATCATGTCGAATAGTCACAATCCAAGTATCTTTTAGACCTATTAAGGTTGTTATCATGTCGAATAATCAAAATCAAAATATATTTTAGACCTATTAATGCTTTTATCATGTCGAATAATCACAATCCAAGTATCTTTTTGACCTATTAATGTTGTTATCATGTCAAATAATCACCATCCAAGTATCTTTTAGACCTATTAATGTTGTTATCATGTCGAATAATCACCAACCAAGTATCTTTTAGACCTATTAATGTTGTTATCATGTCGAATAGTCACAATCCAAGTATCTTTTAGACCTATTAAGGTTGTTATCATGTCGAATAATCAAAATCAAAGTATATTTTAGACCTATTAATGCTTTTATCATGTCGAATAGTCACAATCCAAGCATCTTTTTGACCTATTAATGTTGTTATCATGTCGAATAATCACCATCCAAGTATCTTTTAGACCTATTAATCTTGTTATCATGTCGAATAATCACAATCCAAGTATCTTTTAGACATATTTTACATATTTCTAAAGTCAAAACTCAGTGTTAGATTTGTGTAATGTAAAATGTACTATTATTAGTTATTTCAGGGGAGGCCAAATAATACATTGCGGGAAACGTTTCTGTATCCCATCGTCACCCCAGGAATCGGAATGGGATGGAAAGGCAAGGTGCCAAACGATTCACACTCCTAGTGGTGACTGTATGTATTTTGTTAGTAGAGAGCGTGTTACTTTAAGTACAGTAAAACGCTGAGTCTGCCGGAACAATCTCTTGTGGGGATCCTTCCGTTACTGAGGAGGGTGTCGGCTTTCACAGCAGCATGACTGACTGTATGTGACGCAGCTGTGTGTGTGTGTGTGTGTGTGTGTGTGTGTGTGTGTGTGTGTGTGTGTGTGTGTGTTTGTGTGTGTGTGTGTGTGTGTGTGTGTGTGTGTGTGTGTGTGTGTGTGTGTGTGTGTGTGTGTGTTGCAGAGATTCCTACATCAGTGGTGCCGTAGATTTCTTTAGTTTTCCATGCCAAAGATTCCAATTTGCTGCAGACTTTTATGCTGAGAATATTGATTGTAATTTGATGGCGAGAGCAAGAAGGGCGGCTGGTAAACAAGACGGCGAGTTCTCGGCTCAGACGAGCAGACCGATGCCTGCGTCCAAAAACAGATGCAATAAATATTTTACAGGATACATTACAGCTGCCGGAACTTTCTTCATGATACTGGACTTCCATGAATCCAAATAAAAATGTCCCTGCAATCTTTTGACAACAATAATCAATATGGTTATCAATCTTTTGACAACAATAATCAATATTGTTATCAATCTTTTGACAATAATAATCAATATGGTTATCAATCTTTTGACAACAATAATCAATATTGTTATCAATCTTTTGACAACAATAATCAATATGGTTATCAATCTTTTGACAACAATAATCAATATTGTTATCAATCTTTTGACAACAATAATCAATATTGTTATAAATCTTTTGACAACAATAATCAATATTGTTATCAATCTTTTGACAACAATAATCAATATTGTTATAAATCTTTTGACAACAATATTCAATATTGTTATTAACAATCCTTTGACAACAATAATCAATATTGTAATGAACAAACTTTTGACAACAATAATCAATATTGCTATTAACAATCTTTTGACATTAATAATCAATATTGTTATTACAATATTTTGTCAACAATAATCAATATTGTTATTAACAATCTTTTGACAACAATAATCAATCTTGTTATCAATCTTTTGACAACAATAATCAATATTGTTATCAATCTTTTGACAATAATAATCAATATGGTTATCAATCTTTTGACAACAATAATCAATATTGTTATCAATCTTTTGACAACAATAATCAATATGGTTATCAATCTTTTGACAACAATAATCAATATTGTTATCAATCTTTTGACAACAATAATCAATATTGTTATAAATCTTTTGACAACAATAATCAATATTGTTATCAATCTTTTGACAACAATAATCAATATTGTTATAAATCTTTTGACAACAATATTCAATATTGTTATTAACAATCCTTTGACAACAATAATCAATATTGTAATGAACAAACTTTTGACAACAATAATCAATATTGCTATTAACAATCTTTTGACATTAATAATCAATATTGTTATTACAATATTTTGTCAACAATAATCAATATTGTTATTAACAATCTTTTGACAACAATAATCAATCTTGTTATCAATCTTTTGACAACAATAATCAATATTGTTATCAATCTTTTGACAACATTAATCAATATTGTTAAAACAATTTTTGACAACAATAATCAATATTGTTATTAACAATCTTTTGACAACAATAATATTGTTATTAACAATCTTTTGACAACAATAATATTATTAACAATCTTTTGACAACATTAATCAGTATTATTAGCATTCTTTTGAAAACAATAATCAATATTATAATTATCAATCTTTTGACAACAATAATCAACATTGTTATTAACAATCTTTTGACAACAATAATCAATATCGTTATCAATCTTTTGACAACAATAATCAATATTGTTATCAATCTTTTGACAACAATAATCAATATTTTTATAAATCTTATGACAACAATAATCAATATTGTTAATCTTTTGACAACAATAATCAGTATTGTTATCAATCTTTTGACAGCAATAATCAATATTGCTATTAACAATATTTTGACAACAATAATCAATATTGTTATTACAATCTTATGACAACAATAATCAATATTGTTATTGCAATCTTTTGACAAAAATAATCAATATTTGTATTAACAATCTTTTGACAATAATAATCAATGTTGTTATAAGCAATCTTTTGACAACAGTAATCAACATTGTTACCAACAATTTTTGACAATAATAATAAATTTTGTTATTAACAATCTTTTGACAACAATAATATTGTTATTAACAATCTTTTGACAACATTAATCAGTATTGATATTAGCATTCTTTTGAAAACAATAATCAAAATTATAATTATAAATTTTTTGACAATAATCAATATTGTTATCAATCTTTTGACAACAATAATCAATATTGTTATAAATCTTATGACAACAATAATCAATATTGTTATCAATCTTTTGACAACAATAATCAGTATTGTTATCAATCTTTTGACAACAATATTAAATATTGTTATTAGAAATCCTTTGACAACAATAATCAATATTGTTATGAACAATCTTTTGACAACAATAATCAATATTGCTATTAACAATCTTTTGACAACAATAATCAATGTTGTTATGAACAATCTTTTGACAATAGTAATCAACATTGTTATCAATCGTTTGACAACTTTAATCAATATTGTTACTAACAATTTTTGACAATAATAATCAATATTGTTATTAGCAATCTTTTGACAACAATAATCAACATTGTTATCAATCTTTTGACAACATTAATCAATATTGTTATTAACAATTTTTGACAACAATAATCAATATTGCTACTAACAATCTTTTGACAACAATAATATTGTTATTAACAATCCTTTGACAACATTAATCAGTATTGTTATTAGCAATCTTTTGAAAACAATAATCAATATGATAATCATCAATCTTTTGACAACAATAATCAACATTGTTATTAACAACCTTTTAAAAAATAATAATCAATATTGTTATTAACAATATTTTGTCAACAATAATCAATATTGTTATTAACAATCTTTTGACAACAATAATCTATGTTGTTATTAACAATCTTTTGACAACAATAATCAATATTGTTATTAACAATATTGTGTCAACAATAATCAATATTGTTATTAACAATCATTTGACAAAAATAATCTATGTTGTTATTAACAATATTTTGACAACAATAATCAATATTGTTAATAATAATTTTACAACAATAATCAATATTGTTATTAACAATCTTTTGACAACATTAATCAATATTGTTATAAGCAATCTTCACAACAATAATAAATATTGTTATTAACAATCACTTGACAACAATAATCAATATTAATATTAACAATCTTTTGACAACAATAATGTTGTTATCAACAATCTTTTGACAACATTAATCAATATTGTTATTAGCATTATTTTGAAAACAATAATCAATATTGTAATTATCAATCTTTTGACAACAATAATCAATATTGTTATTAACAATCTTTTAAATACAATAATCAATATTGTTATTAACAATATTTTGTCAACAATAATCAATATTGTTATTAACAATATTTTGACAACAATAATCTATATTGTTATTAACAATCTTTTGACAACAATAATCAATATTGTTATTAACAATATTTTGTCAACAATAATCAATATTGTTATCAACAATCATTTGACAACAATAATCTATGTTGTTATTAGCAATATTTTGACAACAATAATCAATATTGTTATTAACAATCTTTTGACAACATTAATCAATATTGTTATAAACAATCTTTTAAATACAATAATCAATATTATTATTAACAATCTTTTGACAACATTAATCAATATTGTTACTAACAATCTTCACAACAATAATCAATATTGTTATTAACAATCTTTTGACAACAATAATGTTGTTATTAACAATCTTTTGACAACATTAATCAATATTGTTATGAGCATTCTTTTGAAAACAATAATCAATATTGTAATTATCAATCTTTTGACAACAATAATCAATATTGTTCTTAACAATCTTTTAAAAACAATAATCAATATTCTTATTAACAATCATTTGTCAACAATAATCAATATTGTTATCAACAATCTTTTGACAACAATAATCTACATTGTTATTAACAATATTTTGACAACAAAAATCAGTATTGTTATTAATATTTTGACAACAATAATCAATATTGTTATTAACAATCTTTTGACAACAATAATCAATATTGTTATCAATCTTTTGACAACAATAATCAATATTGTTATTAACAATCTTTTGACAACAATAATCAATATTGTTATCAATCTTTTGACAAGAATAATCAATTTTGTTTTTAACAATCTTTTGACAACAATAATCATTATTGTTATCAATCTTTTGACAACAATAATCAATATTGTTATTAACAATCTTTTGACAACAATAATCAATACATGTTATTACAACAAAGGGGTGAGTGGAGGGTGTGGTTGTTGGAACGGTTCAAATTGGTTGAGAAATGTGTGATATGCAGAAGTTTGTCTATTTCCCATTCATTGTCAATGGGGAGAAAATTCCAGGAAAATTGGAAAAGGGTCAACATGTTTTGCGTTTGATATATCGGAAGAGTAGTTGTGTGTGGATGGTTAAAAGGTCGGAATCGGGTTTAAAAATGGCGCACAATGTTGAGAATTTGGGGCATTGTAGATACTTCCATTCATTTGAATGGGAATTTCCTGGAAATTTGGGGAAAACGGGAATTTTTTAATTGTTGATACTAGCACAGTTGTCCTAGACAATATGAATGAGTTGATGTTGGAATTTTCGGAATCCGTTTACAAATGTTGACGTAGTAACAGTTTGAATTGAGAAGTAGTATTTCGGAAAATGACTGGAATTTCAGGAAAAAACGGAATTTGCACGGAAAAAAAATAGAAGCAGTTGTCCGAACTAAAAATAATGTTTTGAAGGTGGAATAGTTAAAAACGGTTGAAAAATGTGAACTGTGAAAACTTTGCAGGAAGAAGTGAAATGGGGCTTTGGAAAAGCTGGAATTCCTGGAATTATTTTGAACATGAATGGTAGTTTGGTTGTCCAAGGTGAGACGAGTGTGTGGATGGTGGAACGCTTCCAATCAGGTGAGAAATGTGGGAGTTGTGCACGGTGGAAAAATGGCCCATTCATTTTCAATTGGCAAATTTCCCAGAAAACTGAATTCTGGGCAATTCGGGATATTTCTTTAAATTAATTAATTTAGGGAACTCATGATTCCTAGTTCAGCCAAACGTTTTGATACTTGAACGGTTCCGATCGGATGAAAACTGTGGACTGTGGAGCGCGCCAACGTTTTTGCGGTGGAATAATAAAAATCAAGATTGATTCAAGGTTATGATCAATATTGAAATATTGTTGAACTCCTGACCAATTTTGACAATGAATCAAGATTGATTCTAGGTTATGATCAACATTGAAATAATGTTGAACTGCTGACCAATTTTGACTATGAATCAAGATTGATTCAAGGTTATGATCAATACTGAAATAATGTTGAATTCCTGACCAAATTCTGACAATGAATCAACGTTGATTCAAGGTTATGATCAACATTGAAATATTGTTGAACTGCTGACCAATTTTGACTATGAATCAAGATTGATTCAAGGTTATGATCAACATTGAAATATTGTTGAACTGCTGACCAATTTTGACTATGAATCAAGATTGATTCAAGGTTATGATCAATACTGAAATAATGTTGAATTCCTGACCAAATTCTGACAATGAATCAACGTTGATTCAAGGTTATGATCAACATTGAAATATTGTTGAACTGCTGACCAATTTTGACTATGAATCAAGATTGATTCAAGGTTATGATCAACATTGAAATATTGTTGAACTGCTGACCAATTTTGACTATGAATCAAGATTGATTCAAGGTTATGATCAATACTGAAATAATGTTGAATTCCTGACCAAATTCTGACAATGAATCAACGTTGATTCAAGGTTATGATCAACATTGAAATATTGTTGAACTGCTGACCAATTTTGACTATGAATCAAGATTGATTCAAGGTTATGATCAATACTGAAATAATGTTGAATTCCTGACCAAATTCTGACAATGAATCAACGTTGATTCAAGGTTATGATCAACATTGAAATATTGTTGAACTGCTGACCAATTTTGACTATGAATCAAGATTGATTCAAGGTTATGATCAACATTGAAATATTGTTGAACTGCTGACCAATTTTGACTATGAATCAAGATTGATTCAAGGTTATGATCAATACTGAAATAATGTTGAATTCCTGACCAAATTCTGACAATGAATCAACGTTGATTCAAGGTTATGATCAACATTGAAATATTGTTGAACTGCTGACCAATTTTGACTATGAATCAAGATTGATTCAAGGTTATGATCAACATTGAAATAATGTTGAATTCCTGACCAAATTCTGACAATGAATCAACATTGATTCAAGGTTATGATCAATATTGAAATAATGTTGGACTCCTGACCAATTCTGACTATGAATCAACATTGATTTACGGTTATGATCAATATTGAAATAACGTTGAATTCCTGACCAATTATGACAATGATTTAACGTTGATTCATGGTTATGATCAATATTGAAATATTGTTGAACTCCTGACCAATTCTGACTATGAATCAACATTGATTCACGGTTATGATCAATATTGAAATAATGTTGAACTCCTGACCAATTTTGACTATGAATCAACATTGATTCAAGGTTATGATCAATATTGAAATATCGTTGAACTGCTGACCAATTTTGACTATGAATCAAGATTGATTCAAGGTTATGATCAACATTGAAATAATGTTGAATTCCTGACCAAATTCTGACAATGAATCAACATTGATTCAAGGTTATGATCAACATTGAAATATTGTTGAACTCCTGACCAATTTTGAATATGAATCAACATTGATTCAAGGTTATGATCAATATTGAAATATTGTTGAACTCCTGACCAATTTTGAATATGAATCAACATTGATTCAAGGTTATGATCAATATTGAAATAATGTTGAATTCCTGACCAATTCTGACAATGAATCAAAATTGATTCAAGGTTATGATCAATATTGAAATAATGTTGAATTCCTGACCAATTCTGACAATGAATCAAAATTGATTCAAGGTTATGATCAATATTGAAATAATGTTGAACTCCTGACCAATTCTGACTATAAATCAACATTGATTCAAGGTTATGATCAATACTGAAATAATGTTGAATTCCTGACCAATTCTGACAATGAATCAAGACTGATTCAAGGTTATGATCAATATTGAAATAATGTTGAATTCCTGACCAATTTTGACAATGAATCAACATTGGTTTAAGGTTATAGTCAATATTGAAATATTGTTGAACTCCTGACCAATTTTGACTATGAATCAAGATTGATTCAAGGTTGTGATCAACATTGAAATAATGTTGAATTCCTGACCAAATTCTGACAATGAATCAACATTGATTCAAGGTTATGATCAATATTGAAATAATGTTGGACTCCTGACCAATTCTGACTATAAATCAACATTGATTCAAGGTTATGATCAATACTGAAATAATGTTGAATTCCTGACCAATTCTGACAATGAATCAAGACTGATTCAAGGTTATGATCAATATTGAAATAATGTTGAATTCCTGACCAATTTTGACAATGAATCAACATTGGTTTAAGGTTATAGTCAATATTGAAATATTGTTGAACTCCTGACCAATTTTGACTATGAATCAAGATTGATTCAAGGTTGTGATCAACATTGAAATAATGTTGAATTCCTGACCAAATTCTGACAATGAATCAACATTGATTCAAGGTTATGATCAATATTGAAATAATGTTGGACTCCTGACCAATTCTGACTATGAATCAACATTGATTTACGGTTATGATCAATATTGAAATAACGTTGAATTCCTGACCAATTATGACAATGATTTAACGTTGATTCATGATTATGATCAATATTGAAATATTGTTGAACTCCTGACCAATTCTGACTATGAATCAACATTGATTCACGGTTATGATCAATATTGAAATAATGTTGAACTCCTGACCAATTTTGACTATGAATCAACATTGATTCAAGGTTATGATCAATATTGAAATATCGTTGAACTGCTGACCAATTTTGACTATGAATCAAGATTGATTCAAGGTTATGATCAACATTGAAATAATGTTGAATTCCTGACCAAATTCTGACAATGAATCAACATTGATTCAAGGTTATGATCAATATTGCAATATTGTTGAACTCCTGACCAATTTTGACTATGACTCAACATTGATTCAAGGTTACGATCAATATAGAAATATTGTTGAACTCCTGACCAATTTTGAATATGAATCAAGATTGATTCAAGGTTATGATCAACATTGAAATAATGTTGAATTCCTGACCAATTCTGACAATGAATCAACATTGATTCACGGTTATGATCAATATTGAAATAATGTTGAATTCCTGACCAATTCTGACAATGAATCAACATTGATTCAACGTTATGATCAATATTGAAACAATGTTGAACTGCTGACCAATTTTGACTATGAATCAACATTGATTCAAGGTTATGATCAATATTGAAATAATGTTGAACTCCTGACCAATGTTGACAATGAATCAACGTTGATTCAAGGTTATGATCAACATTGAAATATTGTTGAACTCCTGACCAATTCTGTCAATGAATCAACATTGATTCAAGGTTATGATCAATATTGAAATAATGTTGAATTTCTGACCAATTCTGACAATGAATCAACATTGATTCACGGTTATGATCAATATTGAAATAATGTTGAATTCCTGACCAATTCTGACAATGAACCAACATTGATTAAAGTTTAAGAGCAATATTGAAATGTTGTTGAATTCCTGACCAATTCTGACAATGAATCAACATTGATTCAAGGTTATGATCAATATTGAAATATTGTTGAACTCCTGACCAATTTTGAATATGAATCAACATTGATTCAAGGTTATGATCAATATTGAAATAATGTTGAATTCCTGACCAATTCTGACAATGAATCAAAATTGATTAAAAGTTATTATGAATATTGAAATAATGTTAAATTCTTGACCAATTCTGACAATGAATCAACGTTGATTCAAGGTTATGATCAACATTGAAATATTGTTGAACTCCTGACCAATTCTGACAATGAATCAACATTGATTCAAGGTTATGATCAATATTAAAATATTGTTGAACTGCTGACCAATTTTGACTATGAATCAAGATTGATTTAAGGTTATGATCAACAATGAAATAATGTTGAATTCCTGACCAATTCTGTCAATGAATCAACATTGATTCAAGGTTATGATCAATATTGAAATAATGTTGAATTCCTGACCAATTCTGACAACGAATCAACATTGATTCAAGGTTATGATCAATATTGTAATAATGTTGAATTCCTGACCAATTCTGACAATGAACCAACATTGATTAAAGTTTAAGAGCAATATTGAAATGTTGTTGAATTCCTGACCAATTCTGACAATATCAATTCAATGGAGGGTCTTTCAACATTGAAATATCATCATCTATACAACATTGATTTAACAATGTTAAACAGAATCAATGTTAATTAAACATTGAATCAACATAGATTTTTCAACCTCAACCAAAATGACCAAAATCCAACGTTGAATCACTGTGGGTCGTACCTTAGACTGAATGGAAACAAGGTAGGTTCATAAAGTCACAAGAAGCTAAGAGTAGACTTTGTGATGTTCTCACACAGACAAGAGGAAAACCTGCAGGGTAATGTTGGACCGTCATGGCGGGGGAGGTCACTAACTGCTAAATTGGGAGATACTGCATGGCCTGCAGCTTTTTGCTTGTCATGGTTTTACTGCAGGATCAGCCAGTCCGTTTACGTGCATTACTTTCTTCTCTGGCGCCGACAGACCCAAATGTCTTTGCCGTGCTGTCTTTCTCACGTTTACCTTCCAGACGTTTCTAGCGTTCGTTGCCAAAGCTGGTCCAAATGGTTGGTCAGAATCTATCGCTCGAATCCAGGGGTGTCCAAACTACAGCCGGCGGGCCGCGTGCGGCCGCGTGATGTCGCAAGTTTAAGAAGGAATCCTGCATTCTAATTGCTGCAACTCTGCTGCCATCTTGTGGACAACGTGAGTAATTCAGGTAATGACCATGAATTGCATTTTTATGTATGAGCCAATCCAAACAACCTTTCCCATTCATGGCACAAATAAACCAACACAAAAAGTCAACACACATGGTCACACATAACTAGGGATGATGCTCGAAACCAGTTTTCCCGGTTGTTCGATAAGAAAAGAACCGAGTCCTCGGACTCGAATCCCTTTTTGAGAACCGGTACCCGTTATCGAGACCACTATAATAAAGAAAAAGAGTTGGTTCTTTATTCGAATCCCTGGGAACGAATCCCGTCCCGACCAGAAATGCCCCGTGAGACATCACAAGAAATGACGTCACGTAGCTCAGTCATTAGGCGCAGATAGGGAAAGCAGGAAAAACAATGGACCGGAAAAAGCGCTCCAAGGTGTAATAAAATTCAAAACAAAAAGGTATAATCCAATGAATAACTTTACTGAGAGATTTGAGCAGGCTACAAACACATGACGAACACTTTTACGACCAACCGAAAACATAGCAACCAGGCTAGCAACGCAGCTCCTTTACGGCAGCTGTCGCAACGTTCTTAAAGCAACCGCAGCACATACATATTGATACAACATATATGACATAATCTCCCGTTTTTCTTTCCTTGTAAACAAAACAAAATCACACTGTATATGTGTTGTCTGTCTAGTTATAAATAATGCAGACGAGGCATGTTGGCTGAGTTTTTGACGTTTACTTTCATAGCGTGCTCATAACCTCATTCTTAGCTGCCGGGTGGCGACGTGCAACAACACTTTTCGGGGCTACCGCGCATGCTCGTCACTCCCGTTGCATGTTGGGTAGTGTAGTTGTTATTTTCCCTAGCTCATAACATCACTTCTTTCCCCCTATTACAAATAATGTTAACTCAATAAAGTGTATTTCTTTTTTTTAGCTTTAACTTTTCATTTTTTAGCATTGTAACCACATTTGCAAACAACTTTTCTCTTCATAGAATTTTCTTTCAATAAAGAAATAAAGTGCAAAAATGTCAAAGCATTATAACAAACACTTATGTCAACACTTTTATTTTTTTATTTTATTTTATTTTTTAAACAACTCGAAAAAAACAAGAGTTCTTAACAACTCTCAATCAGCCTCTTAGGTGGCTGAACATGTCTCTTAGGTCTAGACAGTCTCTCAACAGCAGGTGACGCGGACACTGCTGTCAGTCCTTGGTCAGCAAGGTCAGGCTCTGTGTCAGCAAGTTCTGCAGGTCCAGCTGAGTCTTGTTGAGCCTTTTCCTGAGTAATAGCTGTAGTTAGTATGTTCCAATAGCAGCAGAAGTGCACTTTTTGGAGAACTGTATTATTTTCAGTTTTGTGCCCAAGGGACTGATTTTATTTAACACTATATTATTTATACACCTATAGTGATCGCAGAGACAGGTTGTTTTCGTGTTACTGTATATATTTGTTTTTCTGAAAAATCCCACTTAATATACTTTGGGTAACAACAGTCAATGTTTATTTATTTTTATTTTATTTTTTAGGGGGGGGTAACAGTCAATATTTATTTATTTATTAGATTTTATTTTTTTCTTATATAATAAAAGTGAGCTTTTGTTAAACCAAATATTGTGTGTTTTTTTCCACACTCGATAAGAGAATAAGGAATCGGTTCGATAAGAGGATTCGATAATAGGCTCGAACTCGATAATTTCTTATCAAACATCATCCCTACATGTAACACAACCTGCTCACCGAAATTTGTGGATGTTATAACAAAAATGTCCAAGCACAACAAATATTTCAAAATCACACCCATTTAAAATCCATGCAATGCATGATGGGAAAAATGCAAAACACTCTCTCCACACTCATCCATGTTTGGCGAGCAAGAGCACAGCTAATAAGGTGTCCCACTTAGATCTCCTTTGGCACTTTTTTACAAATAGTCCACTATCAGGGTGCAGGGGTTCTTAACCTTTTGGACGTCGAGGCCCAACTTTTCCACTACAGAGGGGCCCGGGACCCACTCCAATATTAACACTGACTTAGTAGTTTACAGTATAAAGCTTGTCAAATGACCTGAAAGCATGTGTTCATCACAAAGATTATTATCAAGGTCAGGCCGATTACAAAAATAAATACTAATCAAGTATTCTGCAAAAGAAAGGACACATAAAACTGGTTAAAAATATATTTACATACAATTACTCAGCGATAAAATGAATACATTCTAACTAAATTAATTCTAAATAACAATAATAACTAAACTGGGCAAATGAAATGACCAGTGTTGGGTTGGTTACTGAAAACCAGTAACTAGTTACAGTTACTAGTTACTTTATTTCAAAAGTAACTCAGTTACTAACTCAGTTACTTACACCAAAAAGTAATGCGTTACTGTGAAAAGTAACTATTTAGTTACTTCTACTTTAAGGCTCCCATTAATGCCCTTTTAGCCTTCATTTCAGTACTGTTACTGCATTGGGGAATAATTCAATGTGTTGATCAACTTGACACGCATTTGCATCACTGAACTCAGAAAGCAATGTGGTCTACATACAACACACAAAGACAAAGATATGTTTCAAACGGCCAATTTATTTCAGGCCAGAACAAATTGACAAAACTATTTTAAATAGCTGCAACATACTGGCACTTTAACTTTAACTTTAAGTAGATTTGATCTTTGATCCAAGACACAACTTACATTTAATTAAAATATTATTTTCTTTTGTGCTCGACAAAAGAAAAGTATTGAGAATGTCTCCATGTTAAGAAACTTGACTTCTGGCTTCGCCATGATGTCTTGTTAGTTGTTATGAGAGTAGCGTATGTGTGTGAGTGTGTGGCCCTTTAAGACATGACAGCATGTGAGGTGAGTGACGTCAGTGAGTGAGTGTGCGGCTACAGTGAGTGCGTGCAGGTGCTCTAGCTTGGTGGATGGCTGCGTCCAATAAAGTCACAAAGTTGCAACAAACCGCCGGCCTCGTCATTCACCCTCAGCTGTAAAGACCCACTTCCGGGTAAAGTGAAGGTTGTTAGCCCCGAAGTACATAGGCCCTGGAGGAATGTCTCCCCTGCGCTCCTCAACTACGGTCTGGGAGCCCCCCGCCCCCACCCACACAAAGCACGCCTTTTCTTTTCCTTGACACCGCAGCGCTCCAATAAAACACACTCAGATCTTCTGTTTGTAGTCGATACTACATAAAAAATGACGTAAAATAACACAGTAACGCATCATGTAGTAACGGTAACTGAGTTACTGAATATAAAAAATAACGCGTTAGATTACTAGTTACCGCCGAAACTAACGCTGTTACAGTAACGCGTTATAAAGTTAGTCCCAACACTGGATATGACACATTCACCACTTTAGTCATCATTTTTGCGCTTAAAAAACGTCTCTATGACTTCAGCTCCAGACTTCTTCTGTCTGTTTGATGTTGTCATTACTGCCACATGTGGTGGAAAAGTGTATTACATACGGACCACAGCTGAGAAACACATTTTTTTGACAACCCTCTAAGGGGCGTTTGCAGCTCTATTGTTAAGAAACACTGTTTTAAGACATTATGAGCTAAAGTATAGTTGCATTCCCTTTTCAATTATAAAACTGGATTTAGGGAGGGATTAAATTAAGAGGTGAATAATAAATGATCTTCATATTACTGGAAAATAGTTCACTTTCATTTTTATGAATTCACTTTTGTAAGCACAGTGTGTGTGTATATGTAGGTGCTCTTGCTTGGGACAAACACACACCCACACGTACACACACACACACACACACACACACACTCACACGCACACACATTGAATCAGGAGCAGGGAGAGGGACAGAAGCAGGAAACAGACCAAACATGGGCACAGGTGACGCACAGAGGATCCCCAGTTTCCATAGCAACAGGCAGGTGTGAGACACTGGGAGCTGGTCTAGCTTTTCAATCTGCAGGGGTGAAACGTGTACACACGCACGCACACACACACACATTTAAAAGCAGGGTGATGTGATACAAATCTGATGACATGTGTGATGATGTTTTGTGTCAGGAATGTCACACAATAATAGTTTGGAAGGACAACATGTGATCTATAACAGTGATCTATAATTGTCGTCTACAACAGTGATCTATAACTATGAACTATAACTGACCTATGACTGTGATCTATAACTGACCTATAACTATGATCTATAACGGTGTGATGTATAACAGTGTGATTTATAACAGTGATCTATAACAGGGATTTATAAGAGTGATCTATAACAGTGTGATCTATAACAGTGATCTTTAAGAGTGATCTATAACTGTGTGATCTATAACTGTGTGATCTATAACAGTGATCTATAAATCTGAACTATAAGAGTGATCTATAACAGTGTGATCTATAACAGTGTGATCCATAACAGTGATCTATAACTCTGAACTATAAGAGTGATATATAACAGTGTGATCTATAACAGTGTGATCTATAACAGTGATCTATAACTCTGAACTATAAGAGTGATCTATAACAGTGTGATCTATAAAAGTGATCTGTAACAGTGTGATCTATAACATTGTGATCTATAACAGTGATCTATAATTGTCGTCTACAACAGTGACCTATAACTGTCATCTATAATCGTCATCTACAACAGTGATCTATAACTGTGATCTATAACTGACCTATAACTGTGAACTATAACTGACCTATAACAGTGATCTATAATTGTCATCTACAACAGTGACCTATAACCGTCATCTATAATTGTCATCTACAACAGTGATCTATAACTGTGATCTATAACTGACCTATAACTGTGATCTATAACAGTGAACTATAATTGTCGTCTACAACAGTGACCTATAACTGTGATCTATAACTGACCTATAACTGTGATCTATAACTGACCTATAACAGTGATCTATAACAGTGATCTATAATTGTCATCTACAACAGTGACCTATTACTGTCATCTATAATTGTCGTCTACAACAGTGACCTGTAACTGTCATCTATAATTGTCATCTACAACAGTGATCTATAACTGTGATCTATAACTGATCTATAACTGTGATCTATAACTGACCTATAACTGTGATCTATAACAGTGTGATGTATAACAGTGTGATCTATAACAGTGATCTATAACAGGGATTTATAAGAGTGATCTATAACAGTGTGATCTATAACAGTGATCTTTAAGAGTGATCTATAACAGTGTGATCTATAACAGTGATCTATAACTCTGAACTATAAGAGTGATCTATAACAGTGTGATCTATAAAAGTGATCTATAACAGTGATCTATAACTCTGAACTATAAGAGTGATCTATAACAGTGTGATCTATAAAAGTGATCTGTAACAGTGTGATCTATAACAGTGTGATCTATAAAAGTGATCTATAACAGTGTGATCTATAACAGTGTGACCTATAACAGTGTGATCTATAAAAGTGATCTATAACAGTGTGATCTATAACTGTGTGATCTATAGCAGTGATCTATAACGCTGAACTATAAGAGTGATCTATAAAAGTGATCTGTCACAGTGTGATCTATAACAGTGTGATCTATAAAAGTGAACTATAACAGTGTGATCTATAACAGTGTGACCTATAAAAGTGATCTATAACAGTGTGACCTATAACAGTGTGATCTATAACAGTGTGATCTATAACAGTGATCTACAAACCCCGTTTCCATATGAGTTGGGAAGTTGTGTTAGATGTAAATATAAACGGAATACAATGATTTGCAAATCATTTTCAACCCATATTCAGTTGAATATGCTACAAAGACAACATATTTGATGTTCAAACTGATAAACATTTTGTTTTTTGCAAATAATCATTAAGTTTAGAGTTTGATGCCAGCAACACGTGACAAAGAAGTTGGGAAAGGTGGCAAAAAAGACTGATAAAGTTGAGGAATGCTCGTCAAACACTTATTTGGAACATCCCACAAGTGAACAGGCCAATTGGGAACAGGTGGGTGCCATGATTGGGTATAAAAGTAGATTCCATGAAATGCTCAGTCATTCACAAACAAGGATGGGGCGAGGGTCACCACTTTGTCAACAAATGCGTGAGCAAATTGTTGAACAGTTTAAGAAAGACCTTTTTCAACCAGCTATTGCAAGGAATTTAGGGATTTCACCATCTACGGTCCGTAATATCATCAAAGGGTTCAGAGAATCTGGAGAAATCACTGCACTTAACGTTTAATGCCTGTGACTTTCGATCCCTCAGGCTGTACTGCATCAAGAAGCGACATCAGTGTGTAAAGGATATCACCACATGGGCTCAGGAACACTTCAGAAAACCACTGTCAGTATAACTACAGTCCATCGCTACATCTGTAAGTGCAACTTAAAACTCTACTATGCAAAGCGAAAGCCATTTATCAACAACACCCAGAAACGCCGCCGGCTTCGCTGGGCCCAATCTCATCCAAGATGGACTGATACAAGGTGGAAAAGTGTTCTGAGTCCACATTTCAAATTGTTTTTGGAAACTGTGGACGTCGTGTCCTCCGGACCAAAGAGGAAAAGAACCATCCGGATTGTTATAGGCGCAAAGTGTAAAAGCCAGCATGTGTGATGGTATGGGGGTGTATTAGTGCCCAAGACATGGGTAACTTACACATCTGTGAAGGCGCCATTAATGCTGAAAGGTACATACAGGTTTTGGAGCAACATATGTTGCCATCCAAGCAACGTTACCATGGACGCCCCTGCTTATTTCAGCAAGACAATGCCAAGCCACGTGTTACAACAGCGCGGCTTCGTAGCAAAAAAGTGTGGGTACTAGACTGGCCTGCCTGTAGTCCACACCTAAAATTTAAGAAGCCTAAAATACCACAGCGGAGACCTCGGACTATTGATCAACTTAAGCTGTACATCAAGCAAGAATGGGAAAGAATTCCACCTGAAAAGCTTCAAAAATGTGTCTCCTCAGTTCCCAAATGTTTACTGAGTGTTGTTAAAAGAAAAGGCCATGTAACACAGTAGTAAAAATTACCGTGCCAACTTTTTTGCAGTGTTTTGCCGCCATTAAATTCTAAGTTAATGATTATTTGCCAAAAAAAAAAGAAGTTCTCAGTTGGAACATTAAATATCTTGTCTTTGCAGTCTATTCAATTGAATATAAGTTGAAAAGGATTTGCAAATCATTGTATTCTGTTTTTATTTACCATTCACACAACGTGCCAACTTCACTTTGTATAGCAGTGATCCTTAACAGTGTGAAAAAGTAGTTCAGAGAGTTTGTATGTGTTGTTTAGCACTTAGCAATACTGCTACATGATGCTTAGTGTTTGCATCTGTTTAGCACGCAGCTTCTAAAACGTGTCGATCATCCTCCTTGTATTCAGGATCACGCTTGTGTCAGGTGCATGTGTCACGTGACATGTGGGCGTGCACCTTCCCTGCGCTGATTGGCGGATGACGGCTCATTGAAAACACCTGGCTGGTCCCCGGGCTTGCGTCCTGGCCTGCAGGTGCGTCGGGAGGAACCGAGTGCGAGTGGTCGACGTTTGGCGCACGTCTGAGTGCTGCGGTGCGACGTGAGCGGACGTCTGTCACCGACAGGTAATGATGGGTTGATGAGGCGTCATGAAGCGTTTCGACACATTGCAAAACTGTATTGATACTGTGTCGATAGTGTGTCACTAAATACTGACATCTGCTGGACATTAAAAATCCCTACAGGCAACCTATAGACCGACTCAACTGACACTGATTTTATGCCCTAGTACAGGGGTCACCAACCTTTTTGAAACCAAAAACTACTTCTTGGGTACTGATTAATGCGAAGGGCTACCAGTTTGATACACACTTAAATAAATAAATATATTGTCATTTGTAAGTTACACGTAAGTGTGATTTAAACAAGAATAGCTAAATATATAAATGTATATATATTAAAAAAAATAGGTATTTCTGTCTGTCATTCTGTCGTACATTTTTTTTTCCTTTTACGGAAGGTTTTTTGTAGGGAATAAATGATGAAAAAAACACTTAATTGAACGGTTTAAAAGAGGAGAAAACAAGAAAAAATTTAAAATAAAATTTTGAAACATAGTTTATCTTCAATTTCGACTCTTTATAATTCAAAATTCAACCGACAAAAAGAAGAGAAAAACTAGCTTATTTGAATCTTTTTGAAAAAATTAAAAAAATAATTTATGGAACATCATTAGTAATTTTTCCTGATTAAGATACATTTTAGAATTTTGATGACATGTTTTAAATTGGTTAAAATCCAATCTGCACTTTGTTAGAATATTTAACAAATTGGACCAAGCTATATTTCTAACAAAGACAAATCAGTATTTCTTCTAGATTTTCCAGAACAAAATTTTTAAAAGAAATTCAAAATACTTTGAAATAAGATTTAAATTTGATTCTACAGATTTTCTAGATTTGCCAGAATAATTTTTTTGAATTTTAATCATAGTAAGTTTGAAGAAATATTTCACAAATATTCTTCGTCGAAAAACCAGAAGCTAAAATATTTATTATTCTTTACAATAAAAAAAAATTAACTTGAACATTGATTTAAATTGTCAGGAAAGAAGAGGAAGAAATTTAAAAGGTAAAAAGGTATATTTGTTTAAAAATCCTAAAATCATTTTTAAGGTTGTATTTTTTCTCTAAAATTGTATTTCTAAAAGTAATAAGAAGCAAAGTAAAAAATATATGAATTTATTTAAACAAGTGAAGACCCATCCATCCATCCATTTTCTACCGCTTATTCCAAGTGAAGACCAAGTCTTTAAAATATTTTCTTGGATTTTCAAATTCTATTTGAGTTTTGTCTCTTTTAGAATTAAAAATGTCGAGCAAAGCGAGACCAGCTTGCTAGTAATTAAATACAATTTAAAAAATAGAGGCAGCTCACTGGTAAGTGCTGCTCTTTGAGCTATTTTTAGAACAGGCCAGCGGGCGACTGATCTGGTCCTTACGGGCGACTTGGTGACCGCGGGCACCGCGTTGGTGACCCCAGCCCTAGTATATACAATAATATAAACCAAGTCATTGTTTTTCATTTAGGATTATTTCATATCTTCAATTAAATAAAAATATATTTTTATCTTTTTTAGATACAGTCAATAAATAATGTGAACATGTATCATAACATGGAAATCTAAGAGAACGTGTTGTGGATGATTGTGGACTGGGAATTTTTTTAATTTGATTTTTTTACACATTTTTATAAAAAAAAAAAAAAAAAAGAAGTTTTTCCGACGTATTACATTTTAGACGATTTCTCTTCTTAGTTATTATTTCACCGGCTGTAGAAAAGAGCCGCTCACAGGGCACAGAGGAGGCGTCAGTGCGACACAGTTCGCGTATCGGTCACGTGACCAAAACAGCTCATGATCGGTCACGTGACTTTCTAAAAACGGTACGCGCACCGACACAGGGTTTTGCTCTATGAGCTCGACGCATGCGCCGGTGCATCGGTGTTGCCGGACCCATCACTACCGACAGGTAATCTCCGAAACGTGCCGTTAAATTGTACTCCAACTTTTAGTGAAACTGGTGTCTGGGGCCATTGCTAAGAATGACCTGAAGGAATATTGGTGTGTGGGCCCATTCAGTGCCACCTTCAATGGTGTTGTTTTTTTAGTGTTCTTGAAGGTCAGTGTTGTTATGTTCATTATGTTTTATTTGTTGTCTTTTAACTCCGATTTGTATTTAAGTGAGTCACATTTCCCACTAATAGCACACTTTACAAGACCACATTGAACACAACATAACACAATTTAATAATTACAATATATGTATTGTATATATAAAATGTGTGATGTCAGATGCAATACGAGCAATCCTGGAGTGTTTACTTGTGTGTGATATCATGTGCAATACAAGCAAAGTGTTTACTTGTCTGATATCATGTGCAATACAAGCAGAGTGTTTACTTGTGTGATATCATGTGCGATACAAGCAGTCCTGGAGTGTTTAATTGTGTGTGATATCATGTGCAATACAAGCAGAGTGTCTACTTGTGTGATATTATGTGCGATACAAACAGTCCTGCAGCATGTTTACTTGTGTGTGACATCATGTGCAATACAAGCAGTGTTTACTTGTGTAATATCATGTGCGATACAAGCTGTCCTGCAGCATGTTTACTTGTGTGATGTCATGTGCGATACAAGCAGAGTGTTTACTTGTCTGATATCATGTGCAATACAAGCAGAGTGTTCACTTGTGTGTGATATCATGTGCAATACAAGCAGAGTGTTTACTTGTCTGATATCATGTGCAATACAAGCAGAGTGTTCACTTGTGTGTGATGTCATGTGCGATACAGGCAGAGTGTTTACTTGTCTGATATCATGTGCAATACAAGCAGAGTGTTTACTTGTGTGATATCATGTGCGATACAAGCAGTCATGGAATGTTCACTTGTGTGTGATATCATGTGCGATACAAGCAGAGTGTTTACTTGTGTGATATCATGTGCGATACAAGCAGTCCTGCAGCATGTTTACTTGTGTGTGATATCCTGTGCAATACAAACAGTGTTTACTTGTGTAATATCATGTGCGATACAAGCAGTCCTGCAGCATGTTTACTTGTGTGATGTAATGTGCGATACAAGCAGTCCTGGAGGGTTTACTTGTGTGTGATATCATGTGCAATACAAGCAGTCATGGAGTGTTCACTTGTGTGTGATATCATGTGCGATACAAGCAGAGTGTTTACTTGTGTGATATCATGTGCGATACAAGCAGTCCTGCAGCATGTTTACTTGTGTGTGATATCATGTGCAATACAAGCAGTGTTTACTTGTGTAATATCATGTGCGATACAAGCAGTCATGCAGCATGTTTACTTGTGTGATGTCATGTGCGATACAAGCAGAGTGTTTACTTGTCTGATATCATGTGCAATACAAGCAGAGTGTTTACTTGTGTGATATCATGTGCGATACAAGCAGTCCTGGAGTGTTTACTTGTGTGTGTGATATCATGTGCAATACAAGCAGAGTGTTTACTTGTGTGATATCATGTGCGATACAAGCAGTCCTGCAGCATGTTTACTTGTGTGTGATGTCATGTGCGATACAAGCAGAGTGTTTACTTGTCTTAAATCATGTGCAATACAAGCAGAGTGTTTACTTGTGTGATATCATGTGCGATACAAGCAGTCATGGAGTGTTCACTTGTGTGTGATATCATGTGCGATACAAGCAGAGTGTTTACTTGTGTGATATCATGTGCGATACAAGCAGTCCTGCAGCATGTTTACTTGTGTGTGATATCATGTGCAATACAAGCAGTGTTTACTTGTGTAATATCATGTGCGATACAAGCAGTCCTGCAGCATGTTTACTTGTGTGATGTCATGTGCGATACAAGCAGAGTGTTTACTTGTCTGATATCATGTGCAATACAAGCAGAGTGTTCACTTGTGTGTGATATCATGTGCAATACAAGCAGAGTGTTTACTTGTGTGATATAATGTGCGATACAAGCAGTCCTGCAGCATATTTACTTGTGTGTGATGTCATGTGCGATACAAGCAGCGTTTTTACTTGTGTGATACCATGTGTGATACAAGCAGTCCTGCAGCATGTTTACTTTTGTGATATATGTGTGATTCAGAGTGTTTACTTGTGTGTGATATCATGTGCAATACAAGCAGAGTGCTGACTTGTCTGTGTTATCATGTGCGATACAAGCAGAGTGCTTACTTGTGTGTGATATCATGTGCGATACAAGCAGCGTGTTTACTTGTGTGATATATGTGCGATACAGAGTGTTTACTTGTGTGTGTGTGATCATGTGCGATACAAGCTGTGTGCTGACTTGTCTGTGATATCATGTGCAATACGAGCAGAGTGCTTTTTTGTGTGTGAAATCATGTGCAATACAACCAGAGTGCTTACTTGTGTGTGAGATCATGTGCGATACAAGCATAATGCTTACTTGTGGGATATCATGTGCGATACAAGCAGTGTGTTTACTTCTGTGTGATATCATGTGCGATAGAAGCCATCCTGCAGAATGTTTACATGTGTGTGATATATGTGCAATACAAGCAGTGGTGTGATATCATGTGTGATACAAGCAGATTGCATGTGTGCGATATCATTTGCGATACAAGCAAAGTACTTACTTGTGTGTCATATCATGTGTGATAAAAGCAGTCCTGCAGCATTTTTACTTGTGATGTGTGATAGAGTGCTTACTTGTGTGTGATATCATGTGCGATACAAGCAGAGTGCTTACTTGTGGGATATCATATGCGATACAAGCAGTCCTGCAACATATTTGTGTGTTATGTGGGATACAAGCAGCGTGTGTACGTGTGATATCATGTGCGATACAAGCAGCGTGTGTACGTAAGATATCATGCGCGATACAAGCAGTCCTGCAGCATGTTTACGCGTGTGATGTATTGTGCAACACAGAGTGCTTACTTATTTGTGACATCATGTGCGATGCAGAGTGCTTACTTGTTTGTGATATCATGTGCGATACAAGCAGCGTGTGTACGTAAGATATCATGCGCGATACAAGCAGTCCTGCAGCATGTTTACGCGTGTGATGTATTGTGCAACACAGAGTGCTTACTTATTTGTGACATCATGTGCGATGCAGAGTGCTTACTTGTTTGTGATATCATGTGCGATACAAGCAGCGTGTGTACGTAAGATATCATGCGCGATACAAGCAGTCCTGCAGCATGTTTACGCGTGTGATGTATTGTGCAACACAGAGTGCTTACTTATTTGTGACATCATGTGCGATGCAGAGTGCTTACTTGTTTGTGATATCATATGCGATACACGCAGAGTGCTTACTTGTTTGTGATATCATATGCGATACACGCAGAGTGCTTACTTGTTTGTGATATCATGTGCAATACAGGCAGAGTGCTCACTTGTTTGTGATATCATGTGCGATACATGCAGAGTGCTCACTTGTTTGTGATATCATGTGCGATGCAGAGTGCTTACGTGTGTGATATCATGTGCAATACAGAGTGCTTACTTGTGTGTGATGTCATATGCAATACATGCAGTGCTTGTTTGTGATATCATGTGCGATACACGCAGAGTGCTCACTTGTTTGTGATATCATGTGCGATGCAGAGTGCTTACGTGTGTGATATCATGTGCAATACAGAGTGCTGACTTGTTTGAGATATCATATGCGATACACGCAGAGTGCTTACTTGTTTGTGATATCATGTGCGATACACGCAGAGCGCTCACTTGTTTGTGATATCATGTGCGATGCAGAGTGCTTACGTGTATTTTAAGTTAAAGTACCAATGATTGTCACACACACACTAGGTGTGGTTAAATTTGTCCTCCGCATTTGACCCATCCCCTTGTTCACCCCCTGGGAGGTGAGGGGAGCAGTGAGCAGCAGCGGTGCTGTGCCCGGGAATCATTTTTGGTGATTTAACCCCCAATTCCAACCCTTGATGCTGAGTGCCAAGCAGGGAGGTAATGGGTCCCATTTTTATAGTCTTTGGTATGACTCGGCCGGGGTTTGAACTCACAACCTACTCATCTCAGGGCGGACACTCTAACCACTAGTCCAGGGGTCGGCAACCCAAAATGTTGAAAGAGCCATATTGGACCAAAAATACAAAAACAAATCTGTCTGGAGCCGCAAACAATTAAAAGCCATATTACATACAGATAGTGTGTCATGAGATATAAATTGAATTAAGAGGACTTAAAGGAAACTAAATGACCTCAAATATAGCTACAAATGAGACATAATGATGCAATATGTACATATAGCTAGCCTAAATAGCATGTTAGCATCGATTAGCTTGCAGTCATGCAGTGACCAAATATGTCTGACTAGCACTCCACACAAGTCAATAACATCAACAAAACTCACCTTTCATGCACAACGTTAAAAGTTTGGTGGACAAAATGAGACAGAAAAAGAAGTGGCATAAAACACGTCCTAGAAAGTCGGAGAAAGTTATACATGTAAACAAACCACGGTGAGTTCAAGGACCTCCAAAATTAGTAGGACAAAACGGCGCTCGCCAAATACTCAAATCAGTGAAGCATGTTTAATATAAACAGTGGGATTTATAACAATTAGGGAGGTTTGTGTCATGTTTGGCCTCCTACAGAAACCATATTAAAACAAAAAAAACAATTTTTTCCCCTCATATTTTTCAATTTTTCATACATCTTTGAAAAAGCTCCAGGGAGCCACTAGGGCGGCGCTAAAGAGCCGCATGCAGCTCGAGAGCCGCGGGTTGCCGACCCCTGCACTAGGCCACTGGGTAGTGATACGTGCGATGCAACCAGAGTGCGTGCTTGTGATATCATGTGCGATACAAGCAGCTTGTTTACTTGTACAAAGCTGACAGACAGTTAACATCTAAATGTCCTCCTGTTTGACTCAAGTCGTAACTGTAAGGGCAAAGTTGTATCAGGACGTTCCTAATAATGATAATAATATTATTATTATTATTAACAGCAACAACAAATGAATAATTATTCCATTTTATTTTGTGTGTTGTTGTTTTTATCAAGTATGGTTGATCAATTTCACCTGAAATGATTGATCATTGTTTCCCCTGTGAAGAAGTTTTATTTCTTATGTAGTTGACGTCTGCAGTGAGACACCTGCTCAAATCCAAGTCGTGACCACAAATACATGTCACGTGTTTGTCATGACTCATACGTGATATTTTCAAGAAGATTTAGTCGCTGAGTCACTGAAGACTTCTGTTGCTTCCTCCACCAACACGAAAACATCTTCTTTCCTTGCACAACCTGCACACTGTACGTGTCTGTTAGTACTCTCTTTGTATGGATGTATGTATGTATATATATATATATATATATATATATATATATATATATATATATACAGTCGTGGTCAAAAGTGTACATCGACTTGTAAAGAACATAATGTCATGGCTGTCTTGAGTTTCCAGTAATTTCTACAACTCTTATTTGTTTGTGATAGAGTGATTGGAGCACATACTTGTTGGTCACAAAAAACATTCATGAAGTTTGCTTCTTTTATGAATTTATTATGTGTCTACTGAAAATGTGAGCAAATGTGCTGGGTCAAAAGTATACATACAGCAATGTTAATATTTGCTTACATGTCCCTTGGCAAGTTTCACTGCAATAAGGCGCTTTTGGTAGTGTCGGAGGCAGATATTTACATATATCCGAATTTAAGTGTTACTTCTTTTTATTTCATAATCATATTACAAAACAGGGGCAGAGGGGTTAGTGCGTCTGCCTCACAATATGAAGGTCCTGAGTAGTCTTGGGTTCAATCCCGGGCTCGGGATCTTTCTGTGTGGAGTTTGCATGTTCTCCCCGTGACTGCGTGGGTTCCCTCCGGGTACTCCGGCTTCCTCCCACCTCCAAAGACATGCACCTGGGGATAAGTTGATTGACAACACTAAAAATTGACCCTAGTGTGTGAATGTGAGTGTGAATGTTGTCTGTCTATCTGTGTTGGCCCTGCGATGAGGTGGCGACTTGTCCAGGGTGTACCCCGCCTTCCGCCCGATTGTAGCTGAGATAGGCTCCAGCGCCCCCCGCGACCCCAAAGGGAATAAGCGGTAGAAAATGGATGGATGGATATTACAAAATAGCTAGTGTTTTTCTTCCAAATGTGGTCTTTTGGTTGTCTGCAAAACTGTGTGCTTAACCTTGAAGTGAGGAATGTTAGAGAGAGAGATAATAAGCATTTGTTTTGGCTAGAGGGACATGACTGCCAGGGACTTAAGAGGGGAGAGGGTTTTTCGGGGGGGCAGACCATCTTGGCGGCGCGATAGAATGTTCTATGCTGGACTGGTCTCAATGTATATCTGCAAAACTTTGCAAATATATTACAAAATACCTATTCTGTCTCTGGTGGTTTTTCAACTCAGCTTTAAGTGTCGTAAGGAGCTTGGAGCGACTTGTGACTTGAATTCCCTGGGAGGAACAACTGGTCCAAAACGCAACAGTAGCCATCTACAAGCTTCTGCATGAATTTTTGACCACTCCTCTTGACAAAATTGGTGCAGTTCAGCTAAATGTGTTGCTTTTCTGACATGGACTTGTTTCTTCAGCATTGTCCACACCTTTAAGTCAGGACTTTGGGAAGGCCATTCTAAAACCTTCATTCTAGCTCGATTTAGCCATTCCTTTACCACTTTTGACATGTGTTTGGGGTCATTGTCCTGTTGGAACACCCAACTGCGCCCAAGACCCAACTGATGATTTTAGGTTGTCCTGAAGAATTTGGAGGTAATCCTCATTTTTCATTGTCCCATTTACTCTCTGTGAAGCAGCAGTTCCATTGGCAGCAAAACAGGCCCAGAGCATAATACTACCACCACCATGCTTGACAGTAGGTGTGGTGTTCTTGGGATTAAATTATCATTTGTCCCAGCCTCCATTAAACTGACCAACAATGTGCAATAGAATGTTAATACATAGGTTAGCACTTTTTTTTAGCACATAGCACTTTAGAACTAAGCACTTTAGCACACAGCACTTTATCCATGAGCTCTAGTGCAATGCACACTGGTACTTTATCTTTATCTCCATACTGTAGATTTTATGCCTACATCAAAGTGCCACCTATGTCTATCAAGTTCCATGTTCTGATGTTTAAATGTTAGTTGTCTGGTTGTGGTTGTGTCTGTGCTTGTGTTTTTGTTCTGTTGTGTTTGTGTATGTTAAGAAAGCAATGATGCAATGTGCCCAAGACAAATTTCCCCGCGGGGACAATAAAATTGAACCTTGAACCTTGATTAAAGGCCTCACCTTTTCTCCTCCAAACATGTTGCTGGGTATTGTGGCCAAACCGCTCCATTTTTGTTTCATCTGACATCACATGGACAAAGATAAGAGCTTCCGGATGAAAGTTATGTGGTGGAAATGGTTCCAAATAAACTCCAAGCAGGAGCCATTTTTACAAAACAAACTGAAAATGTCAAAAAACAATGTTATTTTCAGGATGAAAAGGTGTACCTAATTAAAGTTAAAGTAGCAATGATTGTCACACACACACTAGGTGTGGCGAAATTATTCTCTGCATTTGACCCATCATCCTTGATCACCCCCTGGGAGGTGAGGGGAGCAGTGAGCAGCAGCGGTGGTTGCCCTCGGGAATCATTTTTGGTGATTTAACCCCCAATTCCAACCCTTGATGCGGAGTGCCAAGCAGGGAGGTAATGGGTCCCATTTTTATAGTCTTTGGTATGACTCGGCCGGGGTTTGAACTCACGACCTATGAAGTGGGGACGGCGTGGCGAGTTGGGAGAGTGGCCGTGCCAGCAACCTGAGGGTTCCTGGTTCGATCCCCACCTTCTACCAACCTAGTCACGTCCGTTGTGTCCTTGAGCAAGACACTTCACCCTTGCTCCTGATTGTGGTTAGGGCCTTGCATGGCAGCTCCCGCCATCAGTGTGTGAATGGGTGAATGTGAGTACCTTGAAGGTAGAAAAGCGCTATACAAGTATAACCCATTTACCATTTAAGTGTCCGTTAGTGTTCCTTGGCTTTGATTTGTGCTAAAAAAAAACAAATAAACAGTTTAATTGAATGCTCTTCTACCTGAAACAGGACATACAAGTTTTAGTTTTTACGTTTCTTTTTTGTTAAAATGTGTCAGACTTCAGTCCTAAACAAAAATAATCAATCATCAATCAAAGTTTACTTATATAGCCCTAAATCAGGAGTGTCTCAAAGGGCTGCACAAGCCACAACGACATCCTCAGTTCAGATCCCACATCAGGGCAAGGAAAAAACTCAACCCAATGAGACGACAATGAGAAACCTTGTTAAAATACAAACATGTAATGTTTGTATTTTTAAATAAAGCAAATTTAAATACTTTTTTTTTTTTTTTTAAGGTATCCTGCATTTTAAGAAATACTATTGTGCGTGCGTGTGTGTTTTTAGGGCAAGGAAAAACTCAACCCAATGATAATGACAGACAAATACAAACATGTAATGTTTGTATTTTTAATTAAAGCAAATTTAAATTTAAAAAAAAATAAAAAATTCGAAGATATCCTGCATTTTAAGAAATACTAATGTGCGTGCGTGTTTTTTTTTAGGGCAAGGAAAAACTCAACCCAATGACAATGAGAAACAAATACAAACATGTAATGTTTGTATTTTTAAATTAAAAAATAAATAAATTCGAAGATATCCTGCATTTTAAAAGATACTAATGTGTGTGTATTTTTTTTCTTTTTTTAGGGCAAGGAAAAACTCAACCCAATGACAACGAGAAACAAATACAAACATGTAATGTTTGTATTTTTAAATAAAGCAAATTTAAATTAAAAAAAATTCGAAGATATCCTGCATTTTAAGAAATACTAATGTGCGTGTGTGTGTGTGTTTTTAGGGCAAGGAAAAACTCAACCCAATGACAATGAGAAACAAATACAAACATGTAATGTTTGTATTTTTAAATAAAGCAAATTTAAATTAAAAAAAAATAAAAATTTGAAGATATCCTGCATTTTAAGAAATACTAATGTGCGTGTGTGTGTGTTTTTAGGGCAAGGAAAAACTCAACCCAATGATAATGAGAAACAAATACAAACATGTAATGTTTGTATTTTTAAATTTTAAAAAAATAAATTCGAAGAGATCCTGCATTTTAAAAGATACTAATGTGTGTGTGTGTGTGTTTTTTTCTTTTTTTAGGGCAAGGAAAAACTCAACCCAATGACAACGAGAAACAAATACAAACATGTAATGTTTGTATTTTTAAATAAAGCAAATTTAAATTAAAAAAAAATTCGAAGATATCCTGCATTTTAAGAAATACTAATGTGCGTGTGTGTGTGTTTTTTTAGGGCAAGGAAAAACTCAACCCAATGACAATGAGAAACAAATACAAACATATAATGTTTGTATTTTTAAATAAAGCAAATTTAAATAAATTCTTTTTTTTTAAATTCGAAGATATCCTGCATTTTAAGAAATACTAATGTGCGTGTGTGTGTGTGTTTTTAGGGCAAGGAAAAACTCAACCCAATGATAATGAGAAACAAATACAAACATGTAATGTTTGTATTTTTAAATTAAAAAAAATAAATTCGAAGATATCCTGCATTTTAAAAGATACTAATGTGTGTGTGTGTGTGTTTTTTCTTTTTTTAGGGCAAGGAAAAACTCAACCCAATGACAACGAGAAACAAATACAAACATGTAATGTTTGTATTTTTAAATAAAGCAAATTTAAATTAAAAAAAATTCGAAGATATCCTGCATTTTAAGAAATACTAATGTGCGTGTGTGTGTGTTTTTTTAGGGCAAGGAAAAACTCAACCCAATGACAATGAGAAACAAATACAAACATATAATGTTTGTATTTTTAAATAAAGCAAATTTAAATAAATTCTTTTTTTTTTAATTCGAAAATATCCTGCATTTTAAGAAATACTAATGTGCGTGTGTGTGTGTTTTTAGGGCAAGGAAAAACTCAACCCAATGATAATGAGAAACAAATACAAACATGTAATGTTTGTATTTTTAAATTAAAAAAAATAAATTCGAAGATATCCTGCATTTTAAAAGATACTAATGTGTGTGTGTGTGTGTGTTTTTCTTTTTTTAGGGCAAGGAAAAACTCAACCTAATGACAATGAGAAACAAATACAAACATGTAATGTTTGTATTTTTAATTAAAGCAAATTTAAATTAAAAAAAATAAAAAATTTGAAGATATCCTGCATTTTAAGAAATACTAATGTGCGTGTGTGTGTGTGGTTTTTTTTGGGGGGGGGGCGTCTATTAAAAGCGGCTGCTGACGTCACAGCCTCCGCCATCTTTGCCGCGCTGCGCTGCTTGACAGACGGAGAAGAAGTGAGGAGGACGGCAGCACATCTTCTTCTTCTCTCGGGAGGACAACAACATCTACCATCTTTCCCGCAGCGCTGAACACAAGCTCAGGTGACTTTCTTCACTTCCCATCTTTGCTCCTTTATGCGCCATCTTTATTCCGCCGCTTTTTTTTGCGCATCGGGGCCGCAGCGCACAGGGACGCGCACGCACAAAGGTTGACGTCTTGAGGAGCGATACTTGCGATTCTGCGTCATTTTCTGGAATGTTATTGATAATTCACAGTTCATAAGGGGGGGACGTGACGGTGCGTGCGTGACCCCCCCTCCCCCCTTCCCCCCTAAAAAGCGCGCAGTGGATGAATGCGGTGCGCAATAATGCGTCGGTTCCATGTGGGCGTTTTCAGCACCGCGGACAGCAGCCTCGCATGACTGAAGACGAATGAGTCGACCAACTGATACTTCTCTACCCTGATTTTTCTGGATGACGTCACCGATGGACGGTTTGAAAGACGTGTGGACGCGACGATACGGAAACGGTCGTGGGTGACAGCGGGACGTGCGACATGACACGCGTGCGACGTTACGTGGGCTGCCGCGCGAAAAGGAGTAGGCAGAAGCGGAGTTGATGCGGTCTCATGTGAAAATGCGCCATGATAAATAAAGTGGCCCATATAAATGGGGAGGGGGGAGGGGGGAGTGAATGCGTCCTTTTGGTTGACACGCGACTTGAGAAATATATCCATCCATCCATTTTTTCTACCGCTTGTCCCTTATCATATGTATAATATAATATATCCTATATGTCTATGGTATGTCTTTCATACGCAGCTCTAAATGTGCACCTTTTTGAAACAAGTATTTGTATTTTTTGATCAAATGTCTATCTTTACTATACTGTATATGCTAGTTATTTTTTTTATATATATACATATGTGTGTATATATTATATATGGCTGTGAATCTTTAGGCACCTCACAATTGGATTCGATTCTTTAGGGCAGGGGTAGGGAACCTATGGCTGGAGAGCCAGGTGTGGCTCTTTTGATGACTGCATCTGGCTCTCAGATAAATCCTAGCTGATATTGCTTCACACGATAAGTAATGAAAATGCATAATAAAGAAGGAAAAAAACATATAAGTCGCACTGGAGTATAAGTCACATTTTTTGGGGAAGTTTATTTGATAAAAGCCAACACCAAGAATAGACATTTGAAAGGCAATTTAAAATAAAAAAGAATAGTGAACAACAGGCTGAATAAGTGTACGTTTTATGAGGCATAAATTACCAACTGGTATGTTAACGTAACATATTATGGTAAGAGTCATTCAAATACCTATAACATATAGAACATGCTATACGTTTACCAAACAATCTGTCACTCCTAATCGCTAAATCCCATGAAATCTTGTACGTCTAGTCTCTTACGTGAATGAGCTAAATAATATTATTTGATATTTTACGCTAATGTGTTAATAATTTCACACATAAGTCGCTCCTGAGTATAAGTCGCACCCCCGGCCAAACTATGAAAAAAACTGCGACTTATAGTCCGAAAAATACGGTACTCTAAAAATGTTGGTCTTACTTAAAAATGCACGCATTTAGTTGTATTCAGAGTTAAAGAATATTATATGGCTCTCACGGAAATACATTTTAAAATATTTGGCTTTCATGGCTCTCTCAGCCAAAACGGTTCCCGACCCCTGCTTTAGGGTAATGATTCGATTCAGAATAGGTGCTCCGTTCAAAAATCAATATTTATTTAATAACACTGGGTGCCAGTTCTATGGTGAACTACATTCCTCCACAAAATAGATATATTTATGTATTACTTAAAAGAAAACTGGTTTTGTTGAATAAAATTCTACCCAAACATTTAATAAAAGTGGCTAGACAGGACAGATTTGGGTTTAAATCGATTTTATCTATTTTAATTATTTATTTATTTATTTTTCAGAATATGTTGCACATGAATTGTGATATGTACATATTATATTATGTATGTAATGTATGTAATGTATGTATGTATATATATATATATATATATATATATATATATATATATATATATATATATATATATATATATATATATATATATATATATATATATATATATATTTTATATATTATACTTCTTTAAATATTCCCTCTCACCCCACAATGTGTCCATAAACCTAAAAGTCTATAAATTCACATTAGCATGAATTTAAGTGGACCCCGACTCAATTTAAGTGGACCCCGACTTAAACAAGTTGAAAAACTTATTGGGGTGTTACCATTTAGTGGTCAATTGTACGGAATATGTACTGTACTGTGCAATCTACTAATAAAAGAATCAATCAATCAATCAATCAATACACTATAGTGTAGTTTATTAATGTATTTTTATTTTTATTTTTATTTGGACAATGTCTATGGAGAACTCTACTGTACCTTTTCTAAAGGGAGCTGCACTTTCTTTCTTTTTTGGAAGTTTTTGTAATCTTTAAGTAAGACAAGAACACGTGTTTTTTAAAATGTGTTTTTAATGCATTGTAAGTCATAAAATATGGCAAGTAAGAGGTGGCTAACAATGCAGATAATGTGAGTACACTATAGCACCCATAAAGCCTTCCAAAAACATCCAAAAAGCGCCAACAATACCCCATTTACATGTGGTGACCTGAATATTAGGAAGTTTTAGCAATATTGTTATTATAAGTGCTAACACTGAGGAACTACTTTTAGTAGCTAACTAGCTGTTGCTGCTATATTGACATAATGAGCTGCTGCATCGCCTCTGAGTTGGTGAAAGTTAATTCTCGATGATAAATCATGCCTCTCACCTGGATAGTAGAAGGTTGTAGACATAAACCCACAAGTTGGTCAACATTGACATCCAACTTAGACCCGGAGATGGCCAGAAAGACACGAAAAGGCGCTCGTTTTTTAACCCTTTGTGAGGATGATGATGAATTGTTGATGTAAAGGGGAAGATATAAACATCCCATCAGTCTTTATCCCAGTGAGAGCAGACATTGTACAGTAAGTGATTGTTTTATTATGTTTCTTGTCTCTCATCAAGTCTGCCGTGATTAGTAGTGTTGTTGTTGAAGGAAAAGTGAACGTTGTGATGCGTCTGTGAAATTAATACGCCGTCGTATGCTTAAAATGATCAAAATACATAAATATTACATGTTATTATGAATGTTACTACATTACATATATACTTATATAAAACATTTCCACAGCACTTTATAGGCGGAATAGAGCGACTCCTATTACCTCAATTATTAGCTGACTCTTGCTAGCTTTTATTTACAATGTATAATGCATAAAAACAGAAGACTATGTGTTCATAAGGATTTTGAATGACAGGCAAAATAAAAAATACAGTTCCTCTTTAAAACAAAATAATAGTTAATTAAATTGTAAATATTTTATAACATTTTAATAAAATGTAAATGTATTAAAATAAATTGTGTGTGTGTGTGTGTGTGTGTGTGTGTGTGTATGTATGTATATATATATATATATATATATATATATATATATATATATATATATATATATATATATATATATATATATATATATATATATATATATATATATATATATATATACAGAGGTGGGTAGAGTAGCCAGAAATTGTACTCAAGTAAGAGTACTGTTACTTTAGAGATTTATTACTCAAGTAAAAGTAATGAGTAGTCACCCAAATATTTACTAGAGTAAAAGTAAAAAGTATGTTGTGAAAAAACTACTCAAGTACTGAGTAACTGATGAGTAACATACACACACATATCATATATATATATATATATATATATATATATACACATACATTGATATATACAGTATATCATTTATATTTATTTATTTTGCTGTTTTTGTTTACATGTTAAAGGTGTTTTAATGAATATACATGCATGTTTAACACATATAGATTCCTTTCTTTCATGTTGACAAGAATATAAGTTGGTGTATTACCTGATTCTGATGACTTGCATTGATTGGAATCAGACAGCAGTGCTTAACGTCCACGTTTTCAAATGCAGGAGAAAAAAAGTTCCTCCTTTCTGTCTAATACCACATGAAAGTGGTTGGTTTTTGGTATCTTATTTGTCCAGCTTCCATATTCGTTTTCACACACTTTACAAGAAATACATTGGCGGCAAATTCCGTAGCTTGCTAGCTTGTTTGCGCTGGCTTTCGGAGACTCTTATTTTGAAAGCGCAGGCGCGATGGAGCGGCACTTTTATTGTGAAGACAGGAACTGTGCAGTCAGTCTTTAGGCTTGTGACGGGATGTACGTTTGAAATAAAAAAGTGCCTTTTTTCCTTCACACTTTTGATTGATTGATTGAAACTTGTATTAGTAGATTGCACAGTACAGTACATATTCCGTACAATTGACCACTAAATGGTAACACCCCAATAAGTTTTTCAACTTGTTTAAGTCAGGTCATGTGACCGCCTGGCTCTGTTTGATTGGTCCAACGTCACCAGTGACTGCATCTGATTGGTGGAACGGAGTCAAACGTCACTAGTGACTGCATTTTATTGGTGGAACGGAGTGAAACGTCACCAGTAACGCAGGCACTTTGAAGGTCTGTCTGACAGACCAAAACAAACAAAGCGTGCATTAACAGATCGATAAAAATTAGTAGCGAGTAGCGAGCTGAATGTAGATAAAAGTAGCGGAGTAAAAGTAGCGTTTCTTCTCTATAAATATACTCAAGTAAAAGTAAAAGTATGTTGCATTAAAACTACTCTTAGAAGTACAATTTATCCCAAAAGTTACTCAAGTAGATGTAACGGAGTAAATGTAGCGCGTTACTACCCACCTCTGTATATATATATATAGTATTATTATTAATAATAATAATAATAATAATAATATATATATATTTTTAAACAGTAGCAGGTAAAAAAAAAAACCTCCAGAATGTAAAAAAGCTAAACAAAAAAAAGCATGTAAAGAAGGAGACGGAAACAAAATGGCCGCTCACAAAAGCTGCAGTGGTGCAAAGAGAGACGACTTAGTGAAGCTTTTAATTTGAAATGAAATGTACTTTATTTAATAATACTTATTTTATTCACATTGTGTATAATGTCATTTGTTTAGTTATATTGGGACTAAGACTACATTAGCATGCTAAGCGTGAGCATACAGCAGTCCTGCTGCTTGTCCACTTGTGTGATATCATGTGCGATACAAGCGGTCCTGCAGTGTGTTTACTTGTGTGTGATATCATATGCGATACAAGCAGTCCTGCAGCATGTTTACTTGTGTGTGTGACATCATGTGCGATACAAGCGGTCCTGCAGCGTGTTTACTTGTGTGTGATATCATATGCGATACAAGAGGTCCTGCAGCGTGTTTACTTGTGTGTGATATCATGTGCGATACAAGCGGTCCTGCAGCGTGTTCACTTGTGTGTGTGTGTGATACCATGTGTGATACAAGCAGTCCTGCAGCATGTTTACTTGTGTGACATCATGTGCGATACAAGTGGTCCTGCAGCATGTTCACTTGTGTGTGTGATATCATGTGCGATACAAACAGTCATGCAGGGTGTTTACTTGTGTGTGATATCGTGTGTGTGATATCATGTGCAATACAAACAGTCCTGCAGGGTGTTTAGTTGTGTGCGTGATATCATGTGTGTGGTATCATGTGCGATACAAACAGTCCTGCAGGGTGTTTACTTGTGTGCGTGATATCATGTGTGTGGTATCATGTACGATACAAGCAGTCCTGCAGTGATTACTTGTGTGTGTGACATCATGTGCGATACAAGCGGCCCTGCAGCATGTTTACTTGTGTGTGATATCATGTGCGATACAAACAGTCCTGCAGTGTGTTTACTTGTGTGCGTGATATCATGTGTGTGGTATCATGTGCGATACAGTCATACAGGGTGTTTACTTGTGTGTGATATTGTGTGTGTGATATCGTGTGTGTGATACCATGTGCAATACAAGCAGTCCTGCAGTGATTACTTGTGTGTGTGTGTGATATCATGTGCGATACAAACAGTCCTGCAGATGGTTTACTTGTGTATGATATCATGTGCAAAACAAACCGTCCTGCAGAGGGTTTACTTGTGTGTGATATCATGTGCGATACAAGCAAAGTGTTACTTGTGCAAAACTGGACAGCCAGTTAACATCTAAATATCCTCCAATACACACACCATTTCCTCTATTTTACTAAAGTCATTTACAAAAGGTAAACATGCTAAGCTATAGGCTACTAGGAGCTAGCAGCTACACAACAGCTAAGCACACAATAGCACACAAGCATAGCATACAAACGAGTATCAAATAATTATAGTTGCATATTACTTACACATACAACGTGTCCAAGGCAGAAACGCATCAGAAAGTATCCAGTAACAAACGTGTCCGCATCTTTCAACTTACTGCGTCATGAGCTTAATGAGTTATTGTGATCACTCGGTCTCACCAAAAAAATACAAATACCACTCCACTTCACCTTAAAGACAGCACAAGTCCATTCCAGACGGTTAATAATAAATATGTTAGTGTTTTTCATAACTACCATTCTTCTCTATTTGACTCATTTCACTTCATTAAACGCTTTCTCACATTCACTACTAAATAATACATTATGTATGATTTCCGCTGATATCGTTTTCAATCAATATCAGAATCAGCCAATATCGTATCGGAAGTGAAGAGTTGTAACTGTCACCACGACAAAGTGCGAGCTGCGGCGTTGTGACATCAATCAGGATCATCACTCTTGAGTCTTTTCCTCCAGTTGGAATAATCATGTTTAATATTTGCCAGCTGCTCTGTGACAAGATGCATCAATATTGATGATGTCATCATAGATGGATGGGACTTTAAGGTGGAACAATATCCATCCATCTTCTTCCGCTTATCCGAAGTCGGGTCACGGGGGCAACAGCCTAAGCAGAGAAGCCCAGACTTCCCTCTCCCCAGCCACTTCGTCCAGCTCCTCCCGGGGGATCCCGAGGCATTCCCAGGCCAGCTTCCCAACGTGTCCTGGGTTTTCCCAGTGGCCTCCTACCAGTCTGACATGTCCATCCTGACCAGATACCCGAACCACCTCATCTGGCTCCTCTCGATGTGGAGGAGCAGCAGCTTTACTTTGAGCTCCTTCCGGATGACAGAGCTTCTCACCCTATCTCTAAGGGAGAGACCCGCCACCCGGTGGAGGAAACTAATTTCGGCCGCTTGTACCCGTGATCTTGTCCTTTCGGTCATAACCCAAAGCTCATGACCATAGGTGAGGATAGGAACGTAGATCGACCGGTAAATTGAGAGCTTTGCTTTCCGGCTCAGCTCCTTCTTCACCACATAGGATCGGTCCGTATCACTGCAGACGCCACACCGATCCGCCTGTCGATCTCACGATCCACTCTTCCCTGACTCGTGAACAAGACCCCGAGGTACTTGAAGTCCTCCACTTGGGGCAAGATCTCCTCCCCAACCCGGAGATGGCACTCCACCCTTTTCCGGGCGAGAACCATGGACTCGGACTTGGAGGGGCTGATTCCCATCCCAGTCCTTTCACACTCTGCTCCGAACCGATCCAGTGAGAGCTGAAGATCCTGGCCACATTAAGCCATCAGAACCACATAATCTACAAAAACCAGAGCCCTAATCCTGCAGCCACCAAACCGGATCCCCTCAAAGCCCTGACTGTGCCTAGAAATTCTGTCCATGAAAGTTATTTTTACAGAATCTGTGACAAAGGGGAGTCCAACCCTCACCGGAAACTGGTCCGACTTACTGCCTGCAATTGAAACCAAGCTCTGACACCGATTATATAATCAGACAGTCTGATATTCCATACTCTCCGAGCACTCTCCACAGGAACACGGTCGACAAAGCACATGGTTGGGCAAACTCCCATGCACCCTCAAGGACCCTGCCAATAATACAGGACAAAAACCACACTGTTCCTCCTGAATACAAGGTTCCTGAGTAGCCTCCTCTCCAGTACACCTGAATAGACCTTACCGGGTAGGCTGAGGAGTGTGATCCCACAATAGTTCGAACCACTAACCCGGTCTGCCAATCCAGAGGCACTGCCCCTGATGTCCACGCGATGTTGTTGAGTCTTGTCAACCAAGACAGCCCCTCAGCATCCAGAGTCTTAAGACACTCCGGGCGGATCTCATCTTCACCACATAGGATCGGTCCGTATCACTGCAGACGCCATACCGATCCACCTGTCGATCTCACGATCTACTCTTCCCTCACTCGTGAACAAGACCCCGAGGTACTTGAAGTCCTCAACTTGGGGCAAGATCTCCTCGGTGGCGCTTTGCCAACGAGGAGCTTTTTAACTACCTCAGCCCCAGAAATAGGAGAGGCCACCAAAGATTCACCAGGAACTACTTCTTCATAGGAAGACGTGTAGGTTGGGATTGAGGAGGTCTTCAAAGTATTTCCTCCACTGATCCACAACATCCGTAGTCGAGGTCAGCAGAACACCAGCCCCACATACACGGTACTGACAGTACCCTGCTTCCCCTCCTGAGACACCAACCACCTTGCGGCCACAGCGCCGATCGGCCGCCTCGACAATGGAGGCACGGAACATGGTCCACTCGGACTCAATGTCCAGCGCCTCCCTCGTGACATGTTCAAAGGGAATTGAAACTCTCTCTGACAGAAGACTCCGCCAGATGTTCCCAGCAGACCCTCACAATGCGTTTGGGCTTGCCAGGTCTGTCCGGCATCTTCCCCCACCATTGGAGCCAACTCACCACCGGGTGGTGATCGGTAGAAAGCTCCGCCCCTCTCTTCACCCGAGTGTCCAAAACACGAGACCGCAAATCCGATGACACAACCACAAAGTCGATCATGGAACTGCGCCCTAGGGTGTCCTGGTTCCAAGTGCACTTATGGACACCCTTATGTTTGGACATGGTGTTCGTTGTGGACAATCTGTGACGAGCACGTGGGAGAATATGAACCTTGAATATGCAGGTAGAGCGTCAAGATGGCGGTGGTTGGCATGACCGAAACTGAAACAAGGCTAGTTTACGTTTAGTGTCTGATCTACAGTACTTAGATCCAAATCACAAGTACGAACTAGAAAAGGCAATTTTGTAAGAAATTGCGTAAATGCTGAAAAGCCGAAAACAATTTTTAACAGTTAGCACGCTAGCCAGATAGCATCAGGTAACAAAAAATATAACAATTAGCATGCATCAAGTATGGAGGTGTATACTGTGGAAAGGATGCAGATATGATTAAGAGTTCTTTCTTTATTCATAGTCATGTTTGGATCAGCTAGTGTTTTTCCATGTATACTCTGTATACCAGTTTCTCTTTGTCTTCAGATTGTCTGTTTTGTGTCTCTCTCCCTTGGAATGTGAAGAAACTCCCCCATTGGTTTCTTATCAGTGGCGCGAGGGGGAGACGAGGGTTGTCTTTGTGTGAGAAGAAGTTGGTTTTCCCCTTGGAAGGCCAGATCAGCAGCCGATATGAATGTATTGGTTGAGTTGAACTCCCAAAGCTTTGGTATAAACTTGAAAATATTACAATTCTGTTTTGACGGTCCTTCTTACTCAGCATATATGTCATCGAAAGAACTTGGGATTGGCCAGTAACTTAGATTCCCTGGGAAGAAGAACTGGTCCAGTAACTTAGATTCCCTAGGAGGAAGAACTGGTCCGACGCAACAATACCTTCAAGTATATCTAAAAAAAAAAAAAAAAAGCTAAAATGCTAACATTAGCATGCTAACAATAAACATGTGTAAAGTACCAACATTTATGACTGAGGTGTATATACCTTTTTAAAATATGTCAAAAAAATAACATGCTAACATTAGCATCTGTCTAGTACCAAAATATCCAACTCTGAGGTGTGCACCTGCAAATTTAGCTAAAAGGCTAGCATGCTAACGTCAACATGCTCAAGAATCAGAATTAATGACACCTGAGAAAATAGCTAAAAAAAATGCGGCAAGTAGCAAAATATAGCGCTAGCATGCTAGCAATGAACTTACATTAGCAAGTAGCATTCTGACTTTGGAATAGTTTAAATCGGTTGAGAAATATGGAACATTTTCAAGTTTTAAACAATTGGCTATTCATTGTGGATGTGAAACTATGTCCCGGAAAATGAAGAATCCCTGGTAATTTGGGAAATTTTGGACAAAATAAAAATGGGTAGGACATGTGTGTGGTGAACAACTCTTTATTCATCAAAGCACACAGTTGTTGTAGCTAACACCTACTTCCTGTTTTTGTCTACAGCGCTAAGCCTTCTGGGTAATGTAGTATATAAACATGTACTTCCTAGTTGACATGTATTTATTCCACATTTAATGATCCGGGCTAAGACGATTAAGAACATATTTTCATGTGCAATGCTGATCTAGCCAAGAGGCAGCATTTCCATGTTAGAGATGTTGAAGTGTGATGATAATCTATCGTCGTCTCTCTTTTTTTCTAACAAAAATGAGCGCTGTAGATGGCTCTCAACAGTTAGTTGACAAATGTTAACGTGCGAGGTAAATGTGTTGGAACATAAATAATGTTGGAGACTTTTCAAGTGTAAAACATACACGGAGAATGTCTGCAACTTGTGGCTGTAATTATTATTAACAAGCACTATTATTAGTGATAATGAATGAAAAGAGTATTTTACTGATATCTCGTGTCTACTTTCAAGTCTGTCAGCTATAAAACCAGTAAAACATCAACACATTCTTGGTTTTACAATTTGTGTGAAAAATTCTCAAAACGTTTGCTGCAACTTTTTGGAAAAGATGTCAAAAATGAAAACATTTTAAGGCCAACAATCAGGGAAAAAAAGCCTTTTTAATCTTGGTGGTACTGATTAATTACTAATTATTTACTAATTAATTACTGAATAATTACTGAATATTTACAGAATAATTACTTCTTTACCGAATAATTACTGATTGTTTACTAAATTATTGATTAATTACTGTTACTGATTAATAGCTGAATTATTACTTATTACTGAGTACTTACTGATTAATTACTAATTAATTACTGAATGATTACTGAATATTTACAGAATAATTACTGATTAATTACTAAATTATTGATTAATTATTGAATATTACTGCTTAATAGCTAAATTATTACTTATTACTGAGTATTTACTGATTAATTACTAATTATTTACTAATTACTGAATGATTACTGAATATTTACCGAATAATTCCTTATTATTTACCGAATAATTACTGATTATTTACTAAATTACTGATTAATTACTGTTACTGATTAATAGCTGAATTATTACTTATTACTGAGTACTTACTGATTAATTACTAATTACTGAATGATTACTGAATATTAACAGAATAATTATTTATTATTTACCGAATAATTACTGATTAATTACTAAATTATTGATTAATTACTGAATGTTACTGCTTAATAGCTGAATTATTACTTATTACTGAGTATTTACTGATTAATTACTAATTATTTACTGAATATTTACAGAATAATTACTTATTTACCAAATAATTACTGATTATTTACTGATTAATTACAAAATTATTGATTAATTACTGAATATTACTGATTAATAGCTGAATTATTACTTATTACTGAGTATTTACTGATTAATTACTAATTATTTACTAATTAATTACTGAATAACTACTGAATGATTACTGAATATTTACAGAATAATTACCTATTATTTACCGAATAATTACTGATTATTTACTGATTAATTACTAAATTATTGATTAATTACTGAATATTACTGATTAATAGCTGAATTATTACTTATTACTGAGTATTTACTGATTAATTACTAATTATTTACTAATTAATTACTGAATAACTACTGAATGATTACTGAATATTTACAGAATAATTACCTATTATTTACCGAATAATTACTGATTATTTACTGATTAATTACTAAATTATTGATTAATTACTGAATATTACTGATTAATAGCTGAATTATTACTTATTACTGAGTATTTACTGATTAATTACTGAATTATTTACTGATTAATTACTAAATTATTGATTAATTACTGAATATTACTGATTAATAGATTAATTATTACTTATTACTGAGTATTTACTGATTAATTGCTGATTAAAAACAAATGATTACTGATTTACGGAATAATGATTATTTACTGATCAACTACTAAATAATTACTGATTATTTCCTGAATAATAACTGATTAATGATAATTACTGACTTATTACTGATTAATAACTGAATAATTACTAAATAGTTAATAAATAATTACTAATTAATTATCAAAAATACTGAGTATTTACTGAATAATTACTGGTAATTACTAAAAAGGTACTGATTAATAACTGATTTACAAAATAATCACCGAATATTTATGGGTTGACTACTGAATAATTACTGTTTAATTACTGAAAAATGCTGATTAATTAGTGATGAATTGTATCGCACATGATATCACACGCAAGTAAACACGCTGCAGGACCGCTTGTATCGCACTATTCATATTTTTATATATATATATATATATATATATATATATATATATATATATATACACATACATTTTTTTTTTAATACATATTTGTTATGTTTTTATGTTTTATGCTCTTTTTGAAAAAACAAAAAAACACAAACTGTTTCCGAGTGTAATATTTGAGATGAGGTTTGAGTCCTCGGTGCGGTGGTGTGGCGTTGGCACGTTTAAGTCCTGAGTTGGCAGATTTTTCCATTTGAATGAACAACTTTGCAACAACACTCTATATAAACAAACACTGACTAATGTGTCTGGCATGAACTAGTGGTGGAGAAGTGTAACTGCACCCCAAACTATTTGTTCTTGTATTTAAAAAAAAGGGAGATTTCTTCAGTGTTTGTGTTAAAAATAGTCAAACATGTCATCTTTGCACTCCACTGAAAAACCGGCGTCACAATGGAAGTCAATGGGGACCAAAATGGACCAGGGGGTCAAAGTGTAGAGTCCATGAACTTCTCCTATTCGGAATAACTCTGCAATTAGTGTTATTTGAAAGACAAACTTGTTCAAAACTGCGCGGCCAAATTTCAAACCTCTACTTTTTAAATTGAACTGATTTGTCTCATATGGAAATGCAGAAAAATATAAATGTTTTGGTCCAAGGCGACTCAAGTTTGCAATTAAACACAATTAATTTTGCAGTTTCAATGATGACACAATTTGCTAATTGTCATGATTGTGTTTTGAAACACTCCTCCACTAATGTAATATCTTCTGTGGTTTACTAAACAGCTGACAACATTTCCACTGAAGGATTATTACTTCAATGAAAGTTGTTGTACTCTCACATTTAATACACATGATGTATCATCACTTTATGTCAGGAACAATGTCAACACACAGAATACTAACAAGAGTTTCTATGAAATGTGTCATCTTCTTTTCATACAGCAGTTCTTAAGTTCCAGAAACAGTCGGCCATAAATCAACATAATATTCGACACACATGGTTCTGTATCGTGATTGTGGTCGTTCGCGTGAAGTCCAGTCTTGCACCGGTCTAATGCTGCTTTTTGTTGCGCTCATGTTGGGATTCATGAAGGAAAAACGACCTGACCTGAGAAACAATGTCAACCTTTGAGCTGTGGTGCCAACATGTTGTGGCGACTGAAGCTTCAAATGCTAAAAGTTGATCAGTGAAGTCACATAGATTCATACTAGTAATAATAATGACTTAATAATAATATTAATAGTTAATGTCTTAATAATAATAATAATTACTTAATAATAATAATAATGATAATAATAATGACTTAATAATGATAATAATAATGACTGTATAATGATAATCACTTAATAATAATAATAATAATAATAATGATAATAATAATGAATTTATGATAATGATAATAATAATGACTTAATAATAACAATGACTTAAAAATAATAATCATGAAAATAATAATGACTTAATACCAATAATGATGATAATGACTTGATGATAATGACCTAATAATGACTTAATAATAATAACAATAATTATGATAATAATAATAATAATAATAATAATAATGACTTAATGATAATAATAACTTTATAATGATAATCACTTAATAATAACAATAATGACTTAATAATGATAATAATGACTTTATAATGATAATCACTTAATAATAATAATGATAATATAATGACTTTATTATAATGATAATAATAATGACTTAATAATAACAATGACTTACTAATAATAATGATGGTAATAATAATGACTTAATAATATCAATAATGACGATAATGACTTGATGATAATGACCTAATAATAATGACTTAATAATAACAATAATTATGATAATAATGACTTAATAATGATAATAATAATGACTTTATAATGATAATCACAGGGCAGCACGGTGGAAGAGGGGTTAGTGCGTCTGCCTCACAATACGAAGGTCCTGAGTAGTCGTGAGTTCAATCCCGGCCTCGGGATCTTTCTGTGTGGAGTTTGCATGTTCTCCCCGTGACTGCGTGGGTTCCCTCCGGGTACTCCGGCTTCCTCCCACCTCCAAAGACATGCACCTGGGGATAAGTTGATTGGCAACACTAAATAGTCCCTAGTGTGTGAATGTGAGTGTGAATGTTGTCTGTCTATCTGTGTTGGCCCTGCGATGAGGTGGCGACTTGTCCAGGGTGTACCCCGCCTTCCGCCCGATTGTAGCTGAGATAGGCTCCAGCGCCCCCCGCGACCCCGATGGGAATAAGTGGTAGAAAATGGATGGATGGATGGATGATAATCACTTAATAATAATGATAATAATAATAATAATGATTATAATAATAATGACTTTATAATAATGATAATAATAATGACTTTATAATAATGATAATAATAATGACTTAATAACAATGGCTTGATAATAATGATGACAATACTAATGACTTAATAATATCAATAATAACGATGATGACTTGATGATAATGACCTAATAATACTAATAATAATAATGATCATAATAATAATGACTTTATAATAATGATAATAAGGACTTAATAATAATAAAAACGATCATAATAATGACTTTATAATAATGATAATGATTTAATAATAATAATGACTTAGTAATAATAATGATCATAATTATATTAATAATGATAATAATAATAACTTAATAGTAATATGATAACATAATGACTTAATAGTATTAATGATAATAATGACTAAAATAAATATTATAATCCCCCTTTCAATATAAAACTAGTTTATTTTGAAATTAACTTTGTACGCTTCAGAAACCAACATTTGTTTTTTTAAATGTTTTTATTATTAGATCATCTTCATCCTGAAGTGAGTGATTTTATTGTGACGGGTCGGATGTGGATTTTTCTCCGAAGGCACACAATCGGTTGCAGGACGTTTTTTATTGTTTTGGGTTTTTTGGATTCTGAAAAACATTCTTTCCTATTGTGAATATGAAATCACCAAAATATGTCGCATTTGTCACACAAGTAACGAGACGCAAAGGTTTGTGTTTAGTTCAGGTTTACTTTCGGGTTTGGTTTATGTTTGGGTTTAGTTTAGGTTTGGGGTTAGTTTAGAATATTTGTTTTGTTTAGAATAGGTTTAGTATAGTTTGGGTTTAGAGTTAGTTTATGTTTGAGTTTAGGTTTAGTTTAGGTACAGGTGCGGTTTAGGGTTAGTTTAAGTTTATGTTTTGGTTAAGTGTAGGGTAAGTTTAGTTTAGGTATACTTTAAGTTTTGATTTGGTTTATGTTTGGGTTTAGTTTAGGTATAGGGTTAGTTTGGAATGCGTTTGTATGGTTAGGTTTAAGTTTAGTTTAGGTATAGGTTTGGTTTAGGGTTTAGGTTTATGTTTTGGTTTAGTTTAGGGTACGTTTGGGTTTAAGTTTAGTTTAGGTATGGGTTTATTTTAGGTATGGGTTTATTTGAGGGATATTTAGGTTTACTTTAGGTTTTGATTTGGTTTAGGTTTGGGGTTAGTTTGGAAATAGCTTTTTATGTTTAGTTTAGGTTTGGATTGGATTTAGGGTTAGGTTTAGAGTTGGCTTAGGGTAAGTTTAGCGTAAGTTTAGGTTTAAGTTTAGTTTAAAGTTAGTTTAGGTTTACTTTAGGTTTAAGTCTTGGTTTAGTTTAGGATACATTTAGGTTTGGGTTTGCTTTAGGTTTTGGTTTGGTTTGTTTGGGTTTAGTTTTGGTTTAGATAAGGTTTAAGATTAGTTTAGTTTACGTTAGTTTAGGTTTCGGTTTGGGATTAGTTTAGGTTTAGTCTTTTGGTATAGGTTTGGTTTAGAGTTAGTTTAGGTTTAGGCTTAGGGTCAGTTTAGGTTAGGTTCAGTATGGGTTTGGGTTTATGTTTAGGTATATGTTTTAAAAAGAAGGCAAACACAAAATGAAGACTTGTTATCTGGAACAGGAAGTAATCAGATTACATGTGACAGCACAATCCCAAATGTTTATTTGCACTCAGAATCTTTGTGTGCAGTTAGAAACAATCAGAAAGAATAAATGATCAGATGACATGTTTGTCATCTACTAAATAGAAACGCTGACTATTCTGATCCACGTTTTGAACGCGGCTGCTGATGAAAGGATGAAATGTTGCAGCTAATTGATGAAACTTGTGAAAAATGTCAGTTATGGAAATTACTGAATAAGAAAAGGCCTTGCAACGTCACACATTTGTCTTGTGCTAAACACACACACACGCACGCACGCACGCACACACCAAAGAAAGAAGAGTAAAGACAAAAGCTTGTTGCTAAATATCATATTTGTGTGTCTTGTATTGGAGCCATGAAGTGAAAGTGAAAGCGGACTTTGCTTGCATAAAAGTCATGATGGAATAAGTCCACTGGTGAGGCAAGCGAGCACGTTATGTAAGACAACATGGCCGCTGTGAAGCCATGCAGCAAAAAGGAGAGCGAGGAAAAAGAAGTCAAGTGCAGTTAATATGAAATATGATCACGTTTTGTTGTTAATAACTGAAAACTGTCAACATTTACATTCAAAAATGTGTATACATTAATGTGTACATATACATGGTAAATGGGTTATACTTGTATAGTGCTTTTCTACCTTCAAGGTACTCAAAGCGCTTTGACACTATTTCCACATTCACCCATTCACACACACATTCACACACTGATGGCGGGAGCTGCCATGCAAGGCCCTAACCACAATCAGGAGCAAGGGTGAAGTGTCTTGCTCAAGGACACAACGGACGTGACGTGGTTGGTAGAAGGTGGGGATCGAACCAGAACCCTCAGGTTGCTGGCACGGCCACTCTCCCAACTGCGCCACGCCATATATGTGTGTGTGTATATATATGTACATGTGTATACATGTATGTATATATACATACATATATATATACACATATATGTGTGTGTATATATATATATGTATATATATTTGTATATATATATTCATATATATACTGTATATATATGTGTGTATATATGTATATATGTACAGTATATATATATAAAATTGTGTGTATGTATATATATATATATATATATATATATATATATATATATATATATATATATATATATATATATATATGTGTGTGTGTATATATATGTGTATTAGGGATGTCCGATATTATCGGCCGATAAATGCGTTAAAATGTAATATCGGAAATTATTGGTATCGGGGTTTTTTTATTATCGGTATCGTTTTTTGTTTTTTTTAATTAAATCAACATAAAAAACATAAGATACTTACAATTAGTGCACCAACCCAAAAAAACCTCCCTCCCCCTATTTGTAGTCCCACTCATTCACACAAAAGGGTTGTTTCTTTCTGTTATTAATATTGTGGTTCCTACATTATATATCAATATATATCAATACAGTCTGCAAGGGATACAGTCCGTAAGCACACATGATTGTGCGTGCTGCTGGTCCACTAATAGTACTAACCTTTAACAATTAATTTTACTCATTTTCATTATTACTAGTTTCTATGTAACTGTTTTTATATTGTTTTACTTTCTTTTTTATTCAAGAAAATTATTTTAATTTATTTATCTTATTTTATTAATTTTTTTAAAAAGTACCGTATCTTCACCATACCTGGTTGTCCAAAATAGGCATAATAATTCCACGACTGCATATATCGGTTGATATCGGTATCAGTTGATATCGTATCGGTAATTAAAGAGTTGGACAATATCGGAATATCGGCAAAAAGCCATTATCGGACATCCCTAATGTGTATATATGTGTGTGTATATATATATGTGTACGTATAGGTATATATATGTATATATATATATATATATATATATATACACGTGTATATATGTACAGTATATATATAAAATTGTGTATGTATGTATGTGTATATATATATATATATATGTGTGTGTATATGTATATATATATATATATATGTATATATGTGTGTGTGTGTATATATATATATATATATATATATATATATATATGTGTGTATATATGTATGTCTCTCTCTCTCTCTCTCTCTCTCTCTCTCTCTCTCTCTCTCTCTCTCTCTCTATATATATATACACACACACACACGTTAGGTCAGGAAAAACACAGAGGCTATTTCATTCCGACAAGCAGGTTTCTCTGCTCTTCAGGGGATTTAATGTGTAGGTGTATAAATGTGTGTGTGTTTGCAAGAAAATGCATATTGCAACATTTTACAAGTCATAAATATAATAGAATATTTCTCAGCAGACACTGAAAGGCATGACTTGAATTAGTCATCCAGCAGCTATAAAATGATATTGCTGAATAGACCATGTGTCCAATATTTGACAGTCTATATAAGTCATATGACAAGTTATACGTAGGGCGGCGTCTCCTTTCTCACAGATATTTCTGCACAACTGCTACTTTGCACGTCTTTTCTACACATACTAAATAACAACCAAAAACCAAACAAAGACTAATCACTGATTGGTCACTAGCTAGCTGCTAGTAGCCTATAGCCTAGCATGTTGACCTTTTGTTCACCTCTTTAGGAAAATAGAAGAACTGGTGTTTTTATTGGAAGACATTTACATGTTAACTGTCTGTCAGCTTTGTACAAGTAAACACTCTGCTTGTATCGCACATGATATCACACACAAGCAAACACTCTGCTTGTATCACACATGATATCACACACAAGCAAACACTCTGCTTGTATCACACACAAGCAAACACGCTGCTTGTATCGCACACAAGATCACACACAAGTAAACACGCTGCTTGTATCACACATGATATCACACACAAGCAAACACTCTGCTTGTATCACACACAAGCAAACACGCTGCTTGTATCGCACACAAGATCACACACAAGTAAACACGCTGCTTGTATCACACATGATATCACACACAAGTAAACACGCTGCTTGTATCGCACATGAGATCACACATGTAAACACGCTGCTTGTATCGCACATGATATCACACAAGTAAACACTTTGCAGGACTGCTTGGATCGCACATGATATCACACACAAGTCAACCCTTTGCAGGACTGCTTGTATCGCACATGATATCACACAAGTAAACACTTTGCAGGACTGCTTGATCGCACATGATATCACACACAAGTAAACACCCTGCTTGTATCGCCCATGATATCACACAAAAGTAAACAGTCTGCTTGTATCGCACATGATCTCCCACAAAAGTAAATATGCTGCAGGACTACTTGCATCGCACATGATATCACACACAAGTAAACACTCTGCTTGTATCGCACATTATATCACACACAAGTAAACCCTCTGCTTGTATCGCACATGATACCACACACAAGTAAACACTCTGCTTGTATCGCACATGATATCACACACAAGTAAACACGGTGCTTGTATCGCACATGATATCACACACAAGTAAACACTGCAGGACTGCTTGCATCGCACATGATATCACACACAAGTCAACCCTTTGCAGGACTGCTTGTATCACACATGATATCACACACAAGTAAACACTCTGCTTGTATCGCACATTAGATCTCACACACACACAAGTCAACACGCTGCTTGTATCGCACGTGATATCACACACAAGTCAACCCTTTGCAGGACTGATTGTATCGCACATGATATCACACACAAGTAAACACTCTGCTTGTATCGCACATGATATCACACACAAGTCAACACGCTGCTTGTATCGCACATGATATCACACAAGTAAACACTTTGCAGGACTGCTTGGATCGCTCATGATATCACACACAAGTAAACACCCTGCTTGTATCGCCCATGATATCACACAAAAGCAAACAGTCTGCTTGTATCGCACATGATATCACACACAAGTAAACACTGCTTGTATCGCACATGAAATCTCACACACACAAGTCAACACGCTGCTTGTACCGCACATGATGTCACACACAAGTAAACACTTTGCAGGACTGCTTGCATCGCACATGATATCATACACAAGTCAACACTTTGCAGGACTGCTTGGATCGCACATGATATAACACACAATTAAACATCCTGCTTGTATCGCCCATGATATCACACAAAAGTAAACACTCTGCTTGTATCGCACATGACATCACACAAAAATAAACACTCTGCTTGTACAGCACATGATATCACACACAAGTAAACACTGCTTGTATCGCACATGAGATCACACAAGTAAACACGCTGCTTATATCGCACGTGATATCACACACACAAGTAAACACGCTGCTTGTATCGCACATGATATCACACAAGTAAACACTTTGCAGGACTGCTTGGATCGCACATGATATCACACACAAGTCAACACTTTGCAGGACTGCTTGTATCGCACATGATATCACACACAAGTAAACACTCTGCTTGTATCGCACATGAGATCACATAAGTAAACACTTTGCAGGACTGCTAGGATCGCACATGATATCACACACAAGTAAACACCCTGCTTGTATCGCCCATGATACCACACAAAAGTAAACAGTCTGCTTGTATCGCACATGATATCACACAAAAGTAAACATGCTGCAGGACTACTTGCATCGCACATGATATCACACACAAGTAAACACTCTGCTTGTATCGCACATTATATCACACACAAGTAAACCCTCTGCTTGTACCGCACATGATATCACACACAAGTAAACACTCTGCTTGTATAGCACATGATATCACACACAAGTAAACACTGCTTGTATCGCACATAAGTGAACACTTTGCACTAGGACTGCTTGGATCGCACATGACATCACACAAGTAAACACTTTGCAGGACTGCTTGGATCGCACATGATATCACACACAAGTAAACACACTGCTTGTATCGCACATGATATCTCATGCAAGCTGGTAGAGAGATGTGAAATAAAGATGAAAATGGCGGCTGAACAAGAAGGTGTTTATCTCTGCGTCCATGAAGTGACTAAACTAGAGCGTCCATATTTACAGCAGGGAGCGTCTACAAATGAAGCACTTAGCAAACGTAAACATATTTACAGCAGGGAGCGTCTACAAATGAAGCACTTAACAAACGTAATCAAAGGTTTGTGGTTTGACTTTCACTGCTGGCTGCTTGCTCAACCTCAACTCATGAGTGCAGCAGGCATGATACTGTACGCTTGCAAGTAATATCATTGACGCGTGACCATACTGTACGCTTGCAAGTGATATCGTTGTGTGTGTGTTGTGTGTGACAATGACGTCGTAAACTATACACTTTCAAGTAATATCATTGATGTGTGACAATACTGTATGCTTGCAAATGATATCATTGACGTGTGACCATACTGTACGCTTGCAAGTGAAATCGTTGTGTGACGACACTGTACGTTTGTAAGTGATATCATTGACACATGACTATACTGTATGCTTGCAAGTGATATCATTGACGTGTGACCATACTGTACGCTTGCAAGTGAAATCGTTGTGTGACGACACTGTACGTTTGTAAGTGATATCATTGACACATGACTATACTGTATGCTTGGCAGTGATATCACTGACGCGTGACCATACTATACACTTGCAAGTGATATCATTGACACATGACTATACTGTATGCTTGCAAGTGATATCATTGACGCGTGACCATACTGTACGCTTGCAAGTGATATCGTTGTGTGACGATACTGTGTGTTTGCAAGTGAAATCAATGACGTCGTAAACTATACACTTTCAAGTGATATCATTGATGTGTGGTAATACTGTTTGCTTGCAAATTATATAATTGACACGTGAGGATACTGTATGCTTGCAAGTGATATATCAATGACTATACTATACACTTGCAAGGGATATCACAGATGCGTGACTATACTGTATGCTTGCAAGTGATGTTATGTAACGATACTGTACGCTTGCAAGTGATATCATTGTGCAACGATAGTGTACGTTTGCAAGTGATATCATTGTGTGACGATACTGTAGGCTTGCAAGTGATATCATTGTGTGGCAATACTGTATGCTTGCAAGTGATATCACTGACGTGTGACCATACTGTACGCTTGCAAGTGAAATCGTTGTGTGACGACACTGTACGTTTGTAAGTGATATCATTGACACATGACTATACTGTATGCTTGGCAGTGATATCACTGACGCGTGACCATACTATACACTTGCAAGTGATATCATTGACACATGACTATACTGTATGCTTGCAAGTGATATCATTGACGCGTGACCATACTGTACGCTTGCAAGTGATATCGTTGTGTGACGATACTGTGTGTTTGCAAGTGAAATCAATGACGTCATAAACTATACACTTTCAAGTGATATCATTGATGTGTGGTAATACTGTTTGCTTGCAAATTATATAATTGACACGTGAGGATACTGTATGCTTGCAAGTGATATATCAATGACTATACTATACACTTGCAAGGGATATCACAGATGCGTGACTATACTGTATGCTTGCAAGTGATGTTATGTAACGATACTGTACGCTTGCAAGTGATATCATTGTGCAACGATAGTGTACGTTTGCAAGTGATATCATTGTGTGACGATACTGTAGGCTTGCAAGTGATATCATTGTGTGGCAATACTGTATGCTTGCAAGTGATATCACTGACACGTGACGATACTGTACGCTTGAAAGTGATATCATTTACATGTGATGATACTGTACGCTTGCAAGTGATATCATTTACGTGTGACAATACTGTATGCTTGTAAGTGATACCATTGATGTGTAAGGACATTGTATGCTTGCAAGTGATATCGTTGACATGTGAGGATACTGTATGCTTGCAAGTGATATCACTGACACGTGACTATACTGTACGCTTGAAAGAAATATAATTTGTGTGTAATGATTCCAGAGGTGGGACCAAGTCATTGTTTTGCAAGTCACAAGTAAGTCTCAAGTCTTTGCCCTCAAGTCCGAGTCAAGTCCCGAGTCAAGACAGGCAAGCCCCGAGTCAAGTCCAAAGTCAAGACTGGAAAGTCTCAAGTCAAGTCCTAAGTCCTGCATTTTGAGTTTCGAGTCCTTTCAAGTCGTTTAACCACAGACTAATATATTAACACAGATTGTGTATGCTTTTCAAACGCTGTATTTATTTATTAAAACAAGTGCATTTTAAATTGCAGGAAAGAAAATTGTGCTAACATTGCACTTTATAATAGCACTATTAACCAGTCATTTTAAACATTAACTCATTCCTTTACAGAACAAACACATTGAAAAATAAAGTGCAAATGTACTTATTTGTACAAAAGTGTTAACATTGAAAAAACATGACATATACGTGAACATAACAAAAAAGTTGTACTTTTTATATGTCAGGGCCCTATGCTGCATTGCATCTGCAAAAGACCAAATTAGCCAAGAGTCTGTCAGTCATTTGTGCACGATGGGGGCGTAGTATGATGCCACCATGGCTGAAAACTCGCTCCACTGGAGCACTGGAGGCAGGCACTGCCAAGACTCTCATGGCCACTCGGAACAGTGAAGGAAGAGTCTTCATGTTCAATGCCCAGAACAAAAGGGGGGAGAGAGTTGTTTTGGGTTGGTGCACTACTTGTAAGTGTATCTTGTGTTTTTTATGTTGATTTAATTAAAAAAAAAAAAAAAAAAATTCTTGTGCGGCTCGATACCAATCGATCCACGGACCAGTACCGGGCCGTGGCCCGGTGGTTGGGGACCACTGAGGTAAACAACCAACAGTATGTCAGAAAGCTAGCTAAAACGGTACACATATTCATAATATAGTATACATTTTAACTGACCTTTATTTGACTATTTTTGTCTTTTTTTAGGTGGCTAAAATACGCGGTGCTGCTGACCGCCGTCTAACGTTACGTGTGATATATTGACTAACGTAACCCTGCTTAAAAAAAATCACTGAACAAAAAGTATGAATAAGGTAGTGAACTGCAACAGATTCCCGTGTTTGCAATAACGTTATAACGTTAGCAGTGAGTTTACAGCCTCACTGATTTAACTACACAGCAAATAAAAGTCACGTTACTTAGCCAATAAACGTTATCTTACATTCAACTTACCGTTCTTTGTGCAACTTCAAATGCCGGACGAAGTTGGAAGTTGTTTCCTCTCCATCAGTAATTTTCGAACCGCATGTGTTGCATACTGCAAACCGTTTTGTGTTGACCACCTCGTAATTTTTATACCCAAACAAAATTATTTTAGGTATCATTTTTTGTTCACTGGCGTGTGGTTTGGACATGTCTTCTTCGTTGGTTGTCCTGCAATTTGATTGGATGAATGCTGTGTGATGAAAACAAAGTAGATCTAATTTGATTGGCTGTTGTACTGAGACCACACCAGCTGACACACGCAACGCTGATAGACAAGTACACAATGAAAAATACGGAGCGCTCCCGAATAACTTTTTCATCTTTGGGTTTTGGGGAAAGTAGCAAGTCATGTCAAGTCATGTCAATTCAAAAGGCTCAAGTCCAAGTGAAGTCACAAGTCATTGATGTTAAAGTCTAAGTCGAGTTGCAAGTCTTTTTACATTTTGTCAAGTCGAGTCTAAAGTCATCAAATTCATGACTCGAGTCTGACTCGAGTCCAAGTCATGTGACTCGAGTCCACACCTCTGAATGATTCTGTACGCTTGCAAGTGGTATCATTTACGTGTGATGATACTGTACACGTACGAGTGGTATCATTTACGTGTGACGATACTGTACGCTTGCAAGTGATATCATTGACGTGTGACGACACTGTATGCTTGCAAGTGATATAATTGTGTGACGATACTGTACGTTTGAAAGTGATATCACTGACACGTGACTATACTGTACGCTTGAAAGAAATATAATTTGTGTATGATAATACTGTACGCTTGCAAGTGATATCATTTACATGTGATGATACTGTACACATGCAAGTGATATCCTTTACATGTGACGATACTGTACGCTTGCAAGTGATATCATTGATGTGTGAGGAAACTGTATGCTTGCAAGTGATATCCTTGACGTGTGAGGATACTGTATGCTTGCAAGTGATATCATTGACGTGTGAGGATACTGTATGCTTGCAAGTGATATCCTTGACGTGTGAGGATACTGTATGCTTGCAAGTGATATCATTGACGTGTGAGGATACTGTATGCTTGCAAGTGATATCACTGACACGTGACGATATTGTACGCTTGCAAGTGATATCACTGACACATGACTATACTGTACGCTTGCAAGTGATATCATTTACATGTGACAATACTGTACACTTGCAAGTGACATCATTGATGTATGAGGATACTGTATGCTTGCAAGTGGTATCATTGATGTGTGATACTGTATGCTTGCAAGTGATATCATTGACGTGTGAGGATACTGTATGCTTGCAAGTGATATCATTGACATGTGAGGATACTGTATGCTTGCAAGTGATATCCTTGACGTGCGAGGATACTGTATGCTTGCAAGTGATATCCTTGACGTGTGAGGATACTGTATGCTTGCAAGTGATATCATTGACGTGTGAGGATACTGTATGCTTGCAAGTGATATCACTGACACGTGACGATATTGTACGCTTGCAAGTGATATCACTGACACATGACTATACTGTACGCTTGCAAGTGATATCATTTACATGTGACAATACTGTACACTTGCAAGTGACATCATTGATGTATGAGGATACTGTATGCTTGCAAGTGGTATCATTGATGTGTGATACTGTATGCTTGCAAGTGACATCATTGACGTGTGAGGATACTGTACGCTTGCGAGTGATATAATTGATGTGTGAGGATACTGTACGCTTGCGAGTGATATCATTGACGTGTGCCGATACTGTATGCTTGCAAGTGATATCAATGACTACTACACGCTTGCAACAGATACCATTGATGTGTGACAATACTGTATGCTTGCAAGTGATATTATTGATGTGTGACGATACTGTATGCTTGCAAGTGATATTATTGATGTGTGACGATACTGTATGCTTGCGAGTCATATCAATGACTATAGCGTGTAAGAGATATCATTGATGTGTGAGGATACTGTATGCTTGCAAGTGATATTATTGATGTGTGAGGATACTGTATGCTTGCAAGTGATATTATTGATGTGTGATGATACTGTATGCTTGCAAGTGATATCAATGACTATAGCTTGTAAGAGATATCATTGATGTGTGATGATACTGTATGCTTGCAAGTGATAGTATTGATGTGTGACGATACTGTATGCTTGCAAGTGATATTATTGATGTGTGACGATACTGTATGCTTGCAAGTCATATCAATGACTATAGCTTGTAAGAGATATCATTGATGAGTGATGATACTGTATGCTTGCAAGTGATATTATTGATGTGTGATGATACTGTATGCTTGCAAGTGATATCATTGACGCGTGGCTATACTGTGCGCTTGCAAGTGATATCATTGACGATACTGACAGCTGATCACATGTTTCCTGGGTCTTCTGTCTTCCCCGCAGCTCTTTGGGGATTCCCTCTAGGATCTTGACTTCCTGTTGGAGAGCCTCTCCTCCCCCCACAGCCAGCCGCCATGGCCGACGACGCCGACATGCGTAACGAGCTGTCAGACATGCAGCAACGTGCCGACCAGCTGGCTGACGAGGTGACAAGAACATTTTCATCAGAATATTCTCAACGAGAATTAGGGAACTAGGGAAATATTATTAATACTCTCAAATATCGATAACATTTTATGTCTTATCACAAAATTATTAGAATAAAAACATCCTCATCATTTTTAAAATACCCCATAATGTAATGACTTTTAAAAAAATATTTTTTTCAATACATTTTGCAACTTTATATAATTAGAGTAAGAAACACATGTCAGTGCCCCCCCAAGCCTTTCTAAACTCAGTTGTTTGTGACATAAAAAATATCAAAACAAAAAGAAGCTGCAGAAAACTTCATATTTATTCAAATTTGTATCTTTTTTACTCACCTTTTCGCAAAAACATCACAGCCAAATATGCAAATGTGACGATGATGTCGCACCCTCCTGCACTCAAATATCAATAACAACACTTCACTTTGTCCACATTTTGTTACGTTGCAGCCTTATTACAAAATTGATAGAATTAAAAAAAAATCCTCAAAATTCTACAAATAATTACCCATAATGTAATGAATTTTTAACTTTTAAAATAAATTTTGCAACTTACAAAAATGGTGCTAAGAAACACATGTCCCCCCCACAAAAAAATCACTTATAAGCTCAGTTGTGTTTGTGACATAAAACATTACAAACAAACAAAAAGAGACAAAAAAACTTCACGTGCACCTTTAAATTCATTCATTGTAATTTTCATGTTTTGTTTTTTTTTACTGTTTTTCTAATTTTCATGTTTTTTTTAACTCACTTTTTTGCAAATGCACCACAGCCAAATATGCAAATTTGACGATGATGTCGCACCCTCCTGCACTCAAATATCAATAACACTTCACTTTGTCCACATTTTGCCACGTTGCAGCCTTATTACAAAATTGATAGAATTAAAAAAAATCCTCAAAATTCTACAAATAATTACCCATAATGTAATGAATTTTTAACTTTTAAAATAAATTTTGCAACTTACAAAAATGGTGCTAAGAAACACATGTCCCCCCCACAAAAAAATCACTTATAAGCTCAGTTGTGTTTGTGACATAAAACATTACAAACAAAAAAAAGAGACAAAAAAACTTCACGTGCACCTTTAAATTTATTCATTGTAATTTTCATGTTGTTTTTTTTTTTTTACTGTTTTTCTAATTTTCATGTTTTTTTTAACTCACTTTTTTGCAAATGCACCACAGCCAAATATGCAAATTTGACGATGATGTCGCACCCTCCTGCACTCAAATATCAATAATAACACTTCACTTTGTCCACATTTTGCCACGTTGCAGCCTTATTACAAAATTGATAGAATCCCCCAAAAAATCCTCAAAATTCTACAAATAATTCCCCATAATGTAATTTTTTTTTTTACTTTTTAATTTACATTTTGCAACTTACAAAAATTGTGCTAAGAAACACATGTCCCCCCCAAAAAAGCACTTATAAGCTCAGTTGTGTTTGTGACATAAAACATTACAAACAAAAAAAAGAGACAAAAAAACTTCACGTGCACCTTTAAATTTATTCATTGTAATTTTCATGTTTTGTTTTTTTTTTACTGTTTTTCTAATTTTCATGTTTTTTTTAACTCACTTTTTTGCAAATGCACCACAGCCAAATATGCAAATTTGACGATGATGTCGCACCCTCCTGCACTCAAATATCAATAACACTTCACTTTGTCCACATTTTGCCACGTTGCAGCCTTATTACAAAATTGATAGAATTAAAAAAAATCCTCAAAATTCTACAAATAATTACCCATAATGTAATGAATTTTTAACTTTTAAAATAAATTTTGCAACTTACAAAAATGGTGCTAAGAAACACATGTCCCCCCCACAAAAAAATCACTTATAAGCTCAGTTGTGTTTGTGACATAAAACATTACAAACAAAAAAAAGAGACAAAAAAACTTCATGTGCACCTTTAAATTTATTTATTGTAATTTTCATGTTTTTTTTTACTGTTTTTCTAATTGTCATGTTTTTTTTTACTCACTTTTTTGTAAATGCATCACAGCCAAATATGCAAATAATTCCCCATAATGTAATTCTTTTTTTAACTTTTAATATAAATTTTGCAACTTACAAAAATGGTGCTAAGAAACACATGTCACCGCCCCCCCTCCCCCCCAAAAAGGCACTTATAAGCTCAGTTGTGTTTGTGACATAAAACGTTAAAAACAAAAAAGAGATTAAAAAAACTTCATGTGCACCTTTAAATTTATTTATTGTAATTTTCATGTTTTTTTTTTTACTGTTTTTCTAATTGTCATGTTTTTTTTACTCACTTTTTTGTAAATGCATCACAGCCAAATATGCAAATTTGACGATGATGTCGCACCCTCCTGCACTCAAATATCAATAATAACACTTCACTTTGTCCACATTTTGCCACGTTGCAGCCTTATTACAAAATTGATAGAATCCCCCAAAAACTCCTCAAAATTCTACAAATAATTCCCCATAATGTAATTTTTTTTTTTTACTTTTTAATTTACATTTTGCAACTTACAAAAATTGTGCTAAGAAACACATGTCCCCCCCAAAAAAGCACTTATAAGCTCAGTTGTGTTTGTGACATAAAACATTACAAACAAACAAAAGAGACAAAAAAACTTCACGTGCACCTTTAAATTTATTCATTGTAATTTTCATGTTTTGTTTTTTTTTACTGTTTTTCTAATTTTCATGTTTTTTTTAACTCACTTTTTTGCAAATGCACCACAGCCAAATATGCAAATTTGACGATGATGTCGCACCCTCCTGCACTCAAATATCAATAATAACACTTCACTTTGTCCACATTTTGCCACGTTGCAGCCTTATTACAAAATTGATAGAATCCCCCAAAAACTCCTCAAAATTCTACAAATAATTCCCCATAATGTAATTTTTTTTTTTTACTTTTTAATTTACATTTTGCAACTTACAAAAATTGTGCTAAGAAACACATGTCCCCCCCAAAAAAGCACTTATAAGCTCAGTTGTGTTTGTGACATAAAACATTACAAACAAACAAAAGAGACAAAAAAACTTCACGTGCACCTTTAAATTTATTCATTGTAATTTTCATGTTTTGTTTTTTTTTACTGTTTTTCTAATTTTCATGTTTTTTTTAACTCACTTTTTTGCAAATGCACCACAGCCAAATATGCAAATTTGACGATGATGTCGCACCCTCCTGCACTCAAATATCAATAATAACACTTCACTTTGTCCACATTTTGCCACGTTGCAGCCTTATTACAAAATTGATAGAATCCCCCCCAAAATCCTCAAAATTCTACAAATAATTCCCCATAATGTAATTTTTTTTTTTTACTTTTTAATTTACATTTTGCAACTTACAAAAATTGTGCTAAGAAACACATGTCCCCCCCAAAAAAGCACTTATAAGCTCAGTTGTGTTTGTGACATAAAACATTAAAAACAAAAAAAAAGAGACAAAAAAACTTCATGTGCACCTTTAAATTTATTTATTCTAATTTTCATGTTTTTTACTCACTTTTTTTTGCAAATGCATCAAAGCCAATGATGCAGATTTAATGACGGTGTCACTCCCCCCTCTTGTGGGAAACCCATCACGTACATAACGATATCATAATGGTATCATAATGGTACCATATTAGTATTTGTTTTGATTGCATTCTACAACAATGACGTTGAGATAATTCACCCTGCACAGAAACCGAGGTGTTACTTTTAGGTGAAAGGATGACAACATTATGAATATTCATGTACACTTGATGAGTAACATTATGAATATTCATGTGCACTTGATGCACCTTGTGTATTCATGTATTCATAAGTGCGCTCGACCTTGCGAGTCTTTTATCTCCTCCTCAGTGAAGCCCCCCCCCATGACTCACACTGACCAGCAGAATATTCATCATGGAGCACAAAATGGCGGTGTGATGAACAGTTTTGCAGCGACAGTTAAAAGAAGGGCTGTAAAAAATGGAGAAACAAAACAACATCTTGACTTAGTTCTCGCCGTGGCTTTAAGAGAAAGATGGCAACATGGTGGAATGAAGGGCTTTGATTGGACGGTATACTGTCACGTGTCAGGAATGTTCCATCCTTACTAATTTAAATGTTGTTTTAATGTTGAATGTGAGTAACTTCTTGTGTTTGTAGCCTGAAACTAACATGTTCATATTTGTCCACAGTCCCTGGAGAGCACTCGTCGTATGCTGCAGCTGGTGGAAGAGGTAAACAAACTTCAAATGTTCTCATTGTCTTTTTTCTTGGATCAAAGTAAATATATTTTATTCATAAAGCGCTTCTGACAGAAAAAAAAATCACTAAGTTATGTACAATACAGGAGAATTAAAACAGCAATGAATGAAAACAAGGCAAGAACATAACATATGCATATGTACGTATATATATTCTGTGTGTATATTCATATATATGTGTGTATATATTATATATGTGTATATTTATATATATGTGTGTATATGTATTATATATATGTATGTGTATTATATATGTGTATATTTATATATGTGTATATACAGTATATGTATGTATATTATATACTATATTTATATATGTGTATATATATTATATATGTATATATAAATATTATATACTACATATATGTGTATATATGTGTAGATATTATATGTGTATACATCTATAGTATAAATGTGTATATATATCATATATATGTATATATACACAATATATATATATATATACTATATATATACACATACAATATATATATACTATATATACACATACAATATATATAGACACTATATATATATATTTATGTATATATGCATTATATATATTATATATGTATATTACATAATTGTTGATATGTATATAAGTACACATATGTGTATATATCTACACATAAATGTCAGTATATGTGTGTGTGTATACATATATACATACAAACACACACACACACACACACACACACATACATATATATATATATATATATATATATATATATATATGTATATATGTATATATATATATGTATGTATATATGTATATATATATGTATGTGTGGGAAAAAATCACAAGACTACTTCATCTATATATATATATATATATATATATATATATATATATATATATATATATATATATATATATATATATATATATATATATATATATAAGCCCGCGCGCACAGACACACACACGTGTAAATGTTTAATTATATACACACATACAACATATATACATATATACAGACGTACATATTTATATACATATATAAACATGTATATGTATATATATGTATATGGATATATGTGTATATATCTACACACATATATATATATATATATATATATATATATACCTATATATATATATATATATATATATATATATATATATACCTATATATATATATGTATGTACACTGTGTATACATCTACACATACATGTGAGTATGTGTATACATATATATACAAACACACACACACATAAATATATATATTTATATATATATATATATATATATATATATACGCACGCGCGCACAGACACACACATGTAAATGTTTATTTATATATACATTTATATATACACATTTATAAATCCACACATACAACACATATACATATATAAATATGTATATATATATATATATATATATATATTTATATATATATATATATATATATATACACATTTCTACATGTATACACATATACATACACACATATATATATATATATACACGTAAATATACATATATACACACACACACATATATATATATATATATATATATATATATATATATATATATATATATATATATATATATATATATATATATATATATATATATATATATATATATATATACTTTGGACACCTCTGTACTAAATGGTAAGTGTATGCATGTTGTAAATAAACTAAGACCATAACGTTGGGGGAACTATTAAGTTGATCGATTTTTGATGGAATTGATATCTGCTGGTAATAATAAAATGTATCAATATGAAAACGTATCAATCATTTCAGCGGAGGAGGGTGAGAAGGCACATTTAGTCGCTGCAGTGGCTGCTGGAGAACATGTTGACTGCTTGGGAATTCCCCCAGAGACACTTTGCTACTGCTTGGGGAATTACAGAATAATTTATACAGCAGTGTTGCCTTTTTGCTGCCTGCTCACGTCTCCTAACTCAATGTGGCCTTCCTCATCAACTGCTGAGGAGGCAGCTGTTTGTGTGTGTGTGTGTGTGTGTCCATGCATGCCAGATTAGCGGCGTGTATGCAGTAGAATAGTATTTATGTGCATGGGGACGAGCCAGGTGCAGTGTGAGGGTGATGGAGGGTGAGGAGCAGGATTGTGGATGATTGGGTTTGGTTCTCCTGGGTCATCAACACTCACAAGTATAAAACTACTTTTTTAAAGTAATCATTTCTTACTTCAAGCATGAAAAAAAAATTATCATTATGTCAAGATAATGGCACTAGCATTTACTTAATTTAAGAATATTTGTCAACATATTGAGCAAAAAGGTCTCTTTTCTTTTTCCTACCAAGAAAAGTGCACTTGTTATTAGTGAGAATATACTTATTTTAAGGTACTTTTGGGTTCATTGAGGTTAGCTAAGTTTTAGAGATGTCCAATAATGTCGGACTGTCGATATTATCGGCCGATAAATGCTTTAAACTGTAATATCGGAAATTATCGGTATCGGTTTCCAAATTATCGGTATCGGTTTCAAAAAGTAAAATTTATGACTTTTTAAAATGCTGCTGTGTACACGGACGTATGAAGAAGTACAGAGCGCCAATAAACCTTAATGCAAGGCATACTTGGTCAACAGCCATACAGGTCATACTGAGGGTGGCCATATAAACAACTTTAACACTGTTACAAATATGCGCCACACCGTGAACCCACACCAAACAAGAATGACAAACACATTTCGGGAGAACATCCGCACCGTAACACAACATAAACACAACAGAACAAATACCCAGAACCCCTTGCAGCACTAACTCTTCCGGGACGCAACAATATACACCCCTCTGCTAGACCCTACCCGCCCCTCCAACCCCGCCCACCTCAACCTCCTCATACTCTCTCAGGAAGAGCATGTCCCAAATTCCAAGCTGCTGTTTTGAGGCATGTTAAAAAAAAATGCACTTTGTGACTTCAATAATAAATATGGCAGTGCCATGTTGGCATTTTTGTTCCATAACTTGAGTTGATTTATTTTGGAAAACCTTGTTACATTGTTTAATGCATCCAGCGGGGCATCACAATGTGTTAATTCCACGACTGTATATATCGGTATCGGTTGATATCGGAATCGGTAATTAAGAGTTGGACAATATTGGAATATCGGATATCGGCAAAAAAGCCATTATCGGACATCTCTACTAATTTTACTTGTTTTGGAAAGTCTTGGCAAGCCGAATTTTCTTGTTTTATTGGCAGATAATTTTGCTTAGTTCAAATAAAATACCCCTAATTTTGTTTTTTGTTTTTTCTTGTTTTTGAACACTGACTTTTTGCAGTGAAGGCAGCAAATATTTTCTCACAAACTCTGCGAGGTTTTCTCACTGACTCCCATTTTGTTTCCCTCTCCTTTGTTTCCTCACGCCAACTTTGGAGTAGAGCAAAGATGCCGGCATCAGGACACTGGTTATGTTGGATGAACAAGGAGGTAAGTGGAAACAAGGATGCAACGTCCACACACACACACACACACACACACACACACACACACACACACACACACACACACACACACACACACACAGCATGCAGCCCCTGCACATGGGCATGTGCACCAGTCCAAGGAATCTTTCACCACACACGTACTCAACTAGACTTAATTCAAAGAGGAATCTGCACTTTTGTTTGGAATTTGGCCATTCGTTCAGAATCATTAAGAGAGACAAGAACACACGTCTTTTTTTTTTCTTTTCAGTCTTGCAAACCTACAGAGCTCCTAAAGGGACATGGGGGGAAATATTTTTTTATAATTTTTTTTTATTTTTTTTAGACATGTATCTCGTGCGCAAGAGAAACCTTTTATAAAGTTATAAAAAAATTAAAAAAAAAAAAAAAAAATTTTAATTTAAAAAAAAATTTTTTTAGACATGTATGCATGAGAAAGTTTCTCATGCGCACGAGATACATGTCTAAAAAAATATATATATATAATTTTAAGGGCTCCGTACAAACCTAAATGTAGGAAGAATTGTAAAGAAATACAACTGAGAAAGGAAAATCATTAACTGTTAACTATCTGTCTAGCTGCGCACGCTGAAAACGAGCAGTGAGGGCAGAATAATGAACTTATTGACAGTGCAGTGTGAAAGCCCATGTTTATTTTGTAATTAAGTCGACGCCGTCTCAAAAGGAATATAACATGCACATTTCCATGTCCGGCCCCTGAAATTGCGGCCCTCTTCATGATGTACACTGCAAAAACTGAAATCTAAGTAAGATTAAATATCTCAAATAACGGTGATATTTGCTTATTTTCTGTCTGATAAGATAATTCTTCTCACTAAGCAGATTTTTATGTTCGAGTCTTTTACTTGTTTTGAGTGTTTTGGTCCTAAATGATCTCAGTAAGATATTACAGCTTGTTGCTGAGATTTGATGACCTATATTGAGTAAAACATGCTTGAAACTACAAAGCTGTGTCATCAACACTCACAAGTATAAAACTACTGATAATTTCTTATTTCAAGCATGAAAAAAAAAATCATGATTTTGACACAACTGTTTTATTTTCAATAAAACAATAGAAAATAGGTACTCATATAGTAGTACAGTTAGCACAGTACAGTAAACGGACAGTTAATATTTAAACATTTAACATGTGACATTTCAAACAATTTTGAACAGAAATAGTTCATGCACATTTAGATAAATTCTTCAAAATTACAATTAAAATTTTTTTGGCCGGGGGCCGGGCTGTATATATGCGCACTAATTGACTGAAAGAGCACGCACTTGGCGCGATGATGTCATGTTATCCATGGAAAAATGCATTTTTAGACAATATGATTTGCCTGAGCGGCTAAGAGACCCCGAGAGTAACAAGCGGTTGCCTTTCCATTAAGAACAATAAATTAACAAGAAATGTAATGTCGAGCCCTATCATTATGTCAAGATAATGGCACTAGCATTTACTTAATTTAAGAATATTTTTCATCATATTGAGCAAAAAGGTCTCTTTTTTTCTACCAAGAAAAGTGCACTTGTTATTAGTGAGAATATACTTATATTAAGGTACTTTTGGGTTCATTGAGGTTAGCTAATTTTACTTGTTTTGGAAAGTCTTGACAAGCCAAATTTTCTTGTTCTATTGGCAGATAATTTTGCTTAATTCAAATAAAATACTCCTCATTTTTGTTTGTTTTTCCTTGTTTTTGAACACTGACTTTTTGCAGTGTACCCTTGCGCTAAATAATGCTAGATTTGTGTGTTTTTTTGTCGTTCAATACCACGTCTGATGTACTATTTATCAGGTTATGGTTTCATTCTGACAATCGAGTGCCACAAGGCTTGCTGGGAGCTCTTTTGGTTCCCTAGTAAAAAAAAACAAAAAAAAACATCACCTAATAAATGGTACATTTGATGCTTTGCAGTGTGAATGACAAAATGCACAAATACAGCGTTGTAACAATTGGGCTGGTGTGAAAGATTCCTTCAATGCACAATTATGTTCCTTGGACTCATGCGCAGATGCAGGGGCCGCATGAATTCCAGGCTCTTTGTGGCCCCCAAACCAAAGCTTAGATATGACAAGTTGATAATTCGATTGAACCCCAGAAGGCACCAAATATAACTACACTGTAAAATCTATTGACTTTTATCCAAAATGGTTACTGAAAACCTAAACAATGCTTATCTAATTCACCTTGAAGGTGGTCATGTGGTTGTGGCCGAGCAGGGGTGTCCACATCTTATTAAATGAAGTTTTGTTCTGAAAACCAAATAAATCAATTGTTAATGAGGTATATTAGACATAACACTGGCAACTATAACGGGGGTTCTCACCTTTTTTGACCTCGGGGCCCCGGGGCCCAGCTCAAATATTACCACTGGATTAGTAATTTTTTCTCTTTATTTTAATCGTATCTAACCTTACAGATAAACAACCTTGTCAAATGACATGATCACAAAAAGATCATGATTTATTCAACGCATAAATCTTCTAGGCTTTGGTCAGGCTGATTAGAAAAATAAGCACTAACCAAATATAACGCATAGAAGGGACGTTTAAATAACTGACAACTTTTCTTTGCATACAATTTTGTGCTAACATATGTAAACTAAATTAATAATAAGTGTTTCTTGATATAACTTCTATGGAGCCCCTAAAGAGACATGAGGGGAAACATTTTTTTTATAATTTATTTGTATTTATTTATTTTTTAGACATGTATCTCGTGCGCACGAGAAACTTTTTATAAAGTTAAAAAAAATAATTTTATAATTTTTTTTAATTTTTTAGACATGTATCTTGTGCGCACGAGATTGTATCTCTTGCGCATGAGAAACTATCTCGATACATGTGTAAAAAAATGAAAAAAATGAAAAATGATACATTTATTTTTATTTTTTATAACTTTATAGTTTCTCGTGCGCACGAGAAAGTTTCTCCTGCGCACGAGAAACTATTTATAAAGTTATATAAAAAAATAAAAAAAAATTTATAATTTTTTAAATTTTTTTTAGACATTTATCTTTTGCGCACGAGATACATGTCTAAAAAAAAAAAAAAATTATATCATTTTATTTTTTATAACTTTATAGTTTCTCGTGCGCACGAGAAAGTTTCTCCTGCGCACGAGAAACTATTAATAAAGTTATAAAAAATAAAAAAATTAATTTTATAATTTAAAAAAATTTTTTTTAGACATTTATCTTTTGCGCACGAGATACATGTCTAAAAAAAAAAAAAAAATCATAACATTTTATTTTTTATAACTTTATAAATAGTTTCTCGTGCACACGAGAAAGTTTCTCCTGCGCACGAGAAACTATTTATAAAGTTATAAAAAATTTAAAAAATTATTTTATACTTTTTAAAACATTTTTTTAGACATTTATCTTTTGCGCACGAGATACATGTCTAAAAAAAAATAAATAAATAAAAAGTTATTACAAAAAACATTTCCCCCATGTCCCTTTAGTGGCTCCGTAAACTTCCAATAAAATGAAAGTGCAAATGAAAATACAGCTTCACCACTTTAGTCATCATTTTTGCGTTTAAAGAAACTTCTATGACTTTAGCTGCAGACTTCTTCTGTCTGCTTGAAATTGTCATTACTGCCACAAGTGGTGGAAAAGTGTATTACATACAACACATATTTGTTTTGCCGGCCCTTTAGAAGGCAAGGCGTTCACGGCCCGACAATGGCACTATGGTTAAGAAACACTAATCTATAACACAAAAGCTATAAAATAATGTTGCATCTCAATTAGATAGTAGAATCATTGCACATGTACAATACAGGCAACAAAATGTGGTTTAGCATGCAAGTGTGAAATGGACATCATCAGTACATTTATAAAGTAAATGAGCATATACAGTAGTGGTAATAATTACAGGTGACATGCATATAAACTAAGGGTGTAACGGTACGTGTATTTGTATTGAACCGTTTCGGTACGGGGGTTTCGGTTCGGTTCGGAGGTGTACCGAACGAGTTTCCACACGGACATATTAAGCAGCGTAGCGCACGTTGTGTAAACAATGCACACCGAGGCACAACACACGGCATATATCGGCCGAGCTACGACAACATGTAAAAGCCAGAGCTGGAAGACCCTCCTGCCTCGTTAAGATCTCCCGTTTGGGAACACTAAGGCTTTGCGGTGCGATACAACAATGGAGGACGGAGGTTTGCCGAAATTTTTCAGCAGCGGTAAGGTATGCTTCTGCCAACACGTCAAACATGCTAACCCATTTGAAGCGTCACCACCCCCAAGTGAACATCGCTTCAACGAAGAGAAAGACGAGCGTCGTGCAAACACCGCATTTAAGCAGCCTCTCCTCGGCAAGTCAGGCAGGGCTAAAGTAATAACAAATGTTTTCATAGCAGCAGATTTAAGACCATGTTGCATGAAAAACTAGATTTTGACCCACTGAGACATTGTAACTGCAAGCAGGCCTGCTCTTTCTGCAGACAATGTGGATAAACTGATTTTTCTGGCCAAAAACATGAAGATTGAGTGAAAGTCACTTGAAACTGTTTAATGTTGCACTTTTTCTATATGTGTACAGCTCTGGTAATGGGTACATTCACACCCACCTGCACAAATGTACTTCAAAATGTAACAATCAAAATAAATATGACTTTTTTGTTTGTTTACTAGGGCATGCATATATAATATGCATTAGTTTGACCATTTAGAATCAACGATAATAAAAAGGAGATGCTTGGAAATAGCATAAAAATGCCCCCAAAAACTTGGTGTAACCATCATGAACGTTCTGTTCAGGTATATTTCTGTTATATTGTGATAAATCATCATAAATAGGTATTGATCAATCTTTAAGCTGTGTGTATTTGATTTCAGTTTGCTTTTGACATCTTATTTAGAATTGTATTTGAATCTTTTACAACCTTGTGTTGCGCTCATGATGGCGTAACCCAGGGGTCGGCAACCTTTACCAGTCAAAGAGCCATTTTGACCAGTTTCACAAATTAAAGAAAACAATGGGAGCCACTAAAATCTTTTGAAATTTAAAATGAAATAACACTGCATACAAAGTTGTTTTTTTTGCTTTGTGCTATGTATAAAACCAAGTGTCTCAGACACGCGGCCCATACCTTAATATGAAAATTGAATGTTAGTGCGGCCCGCGGGTTTTATATGAATGGCGCTTGACAGCGTCATGCTTGTCAACCCTCCCGATTTTTCCGGCGGATTCCGAAAGAATTTCAGGGCTACTGTTCTCTCGAACGTGCCGTGATGGTACAGCATTTAGCGGCCACTACAACCAGCGTGCCGGCCCAGCCACACGTTGTATGGTGCTTCTGCTTGCTCGTGTAAGTGACAGCAAGGCATACTTGGTCGACAACCACACAGGTTACACTGACGGTGGCGGTATAAAAAACTTAAACACTCTTACTAATAATGCGCCACACTGTGAACCCACACCAAACAAGAATGACAAACACATTTCGGGAGAACATCTGCACCGTAACACAACATAAACACAACAGAACAAATACCCAGAATACCATGCAGCCGGGCTACATTATACACCCCCGCTACACTCCCCCTCCCCTCAACCGACGCACAGAGGGGGGGTTGATGTGTGAGGGAGCAGGGTTGGGGTGGGGGCGGGGTTTGGTGGTAGCAGGGGTGTATAATGTAGCCCGGAAGAGTCAGGGCTGCATGGGATTCTGGGTATTTGTTCTGTTGTGTTTATGTTGTGTTAAGGTGCAGATGTTCTCCAGAAATGTGTTTGTCATTCTTGTTTGGTTTTGGTTCAAAGTGTGGCGCATTATTAGTAAGAGTCTTAAAGTTGTTATATATGGCCACCGTCAGTGTAACCTGTGTGGCTGTTGACCAAGTATGCGTTGCTGTCACTTACGTGTGCAAGCAGAAGATGCATATAACAAGAGGCGGGGCTGGCACGCTGTTAATACAGATTGTAGAGGGCGCTAAATTCTGT
>NC_084573.2:10162500-10177500 GCF_033978685.3 Nerophis lumbriciformis | reverse complement strand
GAACGATCTAGGGAAATTCTGTGGGCTTTGCTCCTGCCCATGTAACAAGTAGGTGCTGCTTGCCTGCCTGCCTGCCTGCCTGCCATGACAACAAGTAGCCATGCCTCTTGAGAGACCAACCATACATTGCTGGCATGATCACGGCAATCCAGAGAACGTTCACACACTCATATATACACATACAGTACATATGTACATACATATATACTGTACGTACATACATACATACGTCAGCCAGACGGCACATCCAATGCCAGCTAAACACAGGCCCAGTCGTGCCGGTACCAAGGCCAACTCTGGTTAAATACGGTCATAAGCACAATTTTTTTTCAGCCCCTTCTTTAAAAAAAAAAAAATACAAATTGTTCATGCTTTTTTATTAATGTGAAACAATTTGTAAACTTTTAAAAAATTAAACTAGAATTTAATTTACGGGTAATTCAGGTTTTGTACTGAAAAAAAATATTTGTTTTCTTTAGAGCAAAATACATGAGACTTAGTTAAAACTAGAGCTGCAAAATGATTATTTTGTACACAAATGCAATTTTATTGTCAAAATGTCATCAAGGAAGGTTCGTAAAACTTTTACTTGAATGCATCTTATTTATTTGCACAGGACTTGGTAACAGTTGTATCTAAAGTTCTTTCAGGATGTATATTAAATATGATATTTAGTTGTATCAAAAGTTCTTTCAGGATCTATATTAAATATTTAGTTTTATCTAAAACTCTTTCAGGATGTATTTTAAATATAATATTTAGTTTTATCTAAAGTTTTTTCAGGATGTATTTTAAATATTTAGTTTTACCTAACATTATTTCAGGATGTATTTTAAATATAATATTTAGTTATATCTAAAGTTCTTTCAGGATGTATTTTAAATATTTAGTTATATCTAAAGTTCTTTCAGGATGTATTTTAAATATAATATTTTGTTTTATCTAAAGTTTTTTCAGGATGTATTTTAAATATTTAGTTTGATCTAAAGTTTTTTCAGGATGTATTTTAAATATTTAGTTTGATCTAAAGTTATTTCAGGATGTATTTTAAATATAATATTTAGTTTTATCTAAAGTTCTTTCAGGATGTATTTTAAATATAATATTTAGTTGTATCAAAAGTTCTTTCAGGATGTATATTAAATATTTAGTTTTATCTAAAACTCTTTCAGGATGTATTTTAAATATAATATTTAGTTTTATCTAAAGTTTTTTCAGGATGTATTTTAAATATTTAGTTTTACCTAACATTATTTCAGGATGTATTTTAAATACAATATTTAGTTATATCTAAAGTTCTTTCAGGATGTATTTTAAATATTTAGTTGGATCTAAAGTTATTTCAGGATGTATTTTAAATATAATATTTTGTTTTATCTAAAGTTTTTGCAGGATGTATTTTAAATATTTAGTTTGATCTAAAGTTTTTTCAGGATGTATTTTAAATATAATATTTAGTTGTATCTAAAGTTCTTTCAGGATGTATTTTAAATATAATATTTAGTTTTATCTAAAGTTATTTCAGGATGTATTTTAAATATAATATTTAGTTTTATCTAAAGTTCTTTCAGGATGTATTTTAAATATAATATTTTATCTAAAGTTTTTTCAGGATGTATTTTAAATATTTAGTTTGATCTAAAGTTTTTTCAGGATGTATTTTAAATATTTAGTTGGATCTAAAGTTATTTCAGGATGTATTTTAAATATAATATTTAGTTTTATCTAAAGTTCTTTCAGGATGTATTTTAAATATTTAGTTTGATCTAAAGTTCTTTCAGGATGTATTTTAAATATAATATTTAGTTTTATCTAAAGTTCTTTCAGGATATATTTTAAATATAATATTTAGTTTTATCTAAAGTTCTTTCAGGATGTATTTTAAATATAATAATTAGTTTTATCTAAAGTTCTTTCAGGATGTATTTTAAATATTTAGTTATATCAAACTCTTTAAGGATGTATTTTAAATATAATATTTAGTTTTATCTAAAGTTTTTTCAGGATGTATTTTAAATATATTACATTTGATCTAAAGTTCTTTCAGGATGTATTTTAAATATTTAGTTTTATATAAAGTTCTTTCAGGATGTATTTTAAATATATTTGATTTTATCTAAAGTTCTTTCAGGATGTATTTTAAGTATAATATTTAGTTTAATCAAACGTTTTTAAGGATGTATTTTGAATATAATATTTAGTTTCATTTAAGGTTTTTTTAGGATGTATTTTAAATATAGTATTTAGTTTTTTCAGGATATATTTGAAATATAATATTTTGTACCAGTGAGACCACCAGTCGGAGTCTCCTCACTCATCTTTGTAGTGGCATGTTACTGATCTGATCACTGACCGTGTAGTAAAATAAAAGAGCTTGTATGCTCAAAATAAACTGCATGATTGATCTAACTGTGTTCATGATTAAAACACACATTTGCATATTTTACTGACACATCTCTAGCCAACATTCCACAGAACAAAATACGAAAATTAAGCTATGTACTAGGATTCGTGCTGATATCCGAGCAATTTTTGTATCGGCCAATACTCAGGGCTCCAATACCGGTATCAGAAATGAAAAAGTGGTTTCAAGACACCCTTAATGACAATGATAAAAAAACTTGCAAATACATACAATTAATTTATGAATGAACAAGTTTATATGCAAAAAGACAATACAAATAATACTTGAATAAACACTTCATTCGCCCTGACTGAGATCTAGCATACCCTTTTCGCTATCCCGCCATTTTAAAATGTATCACCTCCATTAATGACGAGGTCTTTGTACAGTAAAACTTGGCACTGGTCTAAACTAGTGGCATCATCGTTCTATTAGTGAGAGAAGATTCTTAATCAAGGGTAACAAAGTTGGAGACCGTTTTCCAGAATACAAATAGCCACTTGCTTGGTGTTCTTGCCTTAAACTCTTTGTCTTGGTGGATCTACGCATCCGCTACCCAATAACTATCGCTTGAAACCATCACAGGCTGATCTAGAACCTTGCCGAGGTTCTGCCTAGACCTGGTTTCTGCTGCTTTTAGCAAGCAGCAGACCCTCTAAAAGAGTCCGGTCCTCTCAGCCAAGGCCAAGGTTTATCAGCAAGTGCCTCTCTCAACACTCTTGAGCCAAGTACTCTTTTCTGTGAGCCTCCACTTAGGTTTTATCCACTCACTAACACGTTCCTGCAAAGGAATGTGCTTGAGCATTGATCCAGAGCGATAGAAGCAGGGATCTCCAGGAATAGTCAAACCATAACCAGGGCTGAGGAATATGTAGAAGTCAAAATGTCCAATCTGGGACTGTTTGACTCATTTCACCTGCACGATCTTTACCACAAGGTGCTCACTTTTATGCAGACGACTATACCACTTTTGTTTTCCTTGAACAACCTCATCCCTTTACCGGACGCGCCAATGACGCGGACTGAGTGGCGAGCATGACCCTTGGAATGCTCTTGCATGCTTGACTATGCAACTCATTGCTGCACGTGATGATGCTACCACCATGCATTTGTTGATGATGTACATGTAGAGTATGTACATTGATGCTCTGCTCTACAGCATAACCAGCAATATTTTGAAATACAGGGTGTCCACAAAGTCTTTGCAATGGAAAACAGATGAGATACTCAGGATTTGTACCATGTACTCAGTAGTTGTCAAAGTTTTTAATCACATTGCAAAACTGCATGTTATCCAGTTTCTCAATGAAACCTTTCCAGACTAGAACTGGAGAGATGGTCACCAGATATCACTTCTATGGACTTCTTTCTATGAGGTTCTGTTAAAGACACAATTCCACTGCCATCATTGACGAGGCTATACTACAGTGAACATAAAAACTATTGTCTTAAAGTGCTTCATGCCATTGTTTAAGAGACTTTCTATAGAGTGTTTACAGACAACATGTACGTCTACAATGTCTATGGATGTTCTCATTCATCCAGGTCATTGCAATCTTCGGACATTCAATCCATTGCAACTGGACTGTTTGGCTTGTCTTAGAAGATGTTTTGCCAAGTAGGCTCATTGACTTAGGTTGGTCAGATCTTGTCAGACTTAGATTGGTCAGGTCTAGTCTAAAGACTACCGTAATTTCCGGACTATAAGGCGCACCTGACTCTAAGCCGCACCAGCTAAATTTAGGGGAAAATACAGATTGCTCCATATATAAGCCGCACCCAACTATAAGCCGCAGGCGTTTTGATGTGTAATTACCGTAGTATATAGGGGTTCCTGCTACCACGGAGGGGATTGTCGGGACAGAGATGACTGTTTGGGAACGCAAAGCGTCCCATTTATTAACAATAAATCTTTCAATCATTCAATCAAACTTTCACATCTTTGACATGGCGAACAGCATTCGTGCAGAGTACAAATAATACAACGGTGCAAAGTAATACAAAGTGCTCGCCTGTAACACGGCAGTAAAAGTGCAGTCCCGCGGCCGTTTACGTTATCAAAATAACCAGCCTACTACCGGTATATGAAAAGTCAGTCTTTAATCATTGTGTCATCGTCTTCCTCCTGCGTACTAAAACCACCGAAATCCTCTTTGTCGGTGTCGGAGAAGAACAGGTCCAAAATGGCGTCGTCAGCCACTCTCACTCCTTTGTTCTCGCTCTCAAAACCTTCCTCTTCGTCAGTGGAATCAACGGCTCCGGCTTCGTCAGCCGTTACGCCGTCCTCTTCATCATCATCATATGCACTTCTCCGTTTGTTTTCCATATTGAGGGTGTTTGCATGAACACTTCCTTTGCGCAAACTGTCGCTGACGCTCTCCTACTCTTTGTTTTGCTCTCGTTACCTGGCGCCAGATGTCTGCCTCGGTCTCGCGCATCCTCGGTAGTGCGCGCCCCTAGTTACCGTAAGCCGTAGAAAAGCCGCACCGTTGTATAAGCCGCAGGGACCAGAACGAGGGAAAAAAGTAGCGGCTTATAGTCCGGAAATTGCGGTACTTAGATTGGTCATATCTACCCTGAAGACCAGAAGAAGACTTAATATTTGTCACATCTAGTCTGAAGACTAGAAGAAGAAGACTTAAGATTGGTCAGATGTAGTCTGAAGACTAGACTTAGACAACCTTTAATGATCCACAATAAGACTTAATATTGGTCACATCTAGACGACTTAGTCTTCAAACTAAATTTGACCAATCTAAGTCTCTAAGCATGGACTGATGAAATCTACTTGAATGAAAGGCGAAACGTCTTCTAAGACAAACCAAACAGTCCAGTTGCGATCCACTGTACGTCTACAATATGGACAGAAATTTCGTGTGACGCCCGGCCTCTGTGATGTCACATGTCTAATATTTATCACAAGGACCTAGCTCAGAATCTCCAGCCTAGCTCAACCCAAATATGTGTCGGTTACTTTTTCCCCAACCAGACCTTGTATGTATAGACCTGAAATGGTTAAACCCAGACCCGACTGAAACGGTTTTAACTAAGCTGGAAGAATATTGTGCAAAACATTTAAAGTAAAGATAAGAATTAGGACTGAGAGAAAAGTTACAAGGTTTAAGCAAACCCTTAATTGATTTTGATGTATAAATACTGCGCATACCTCAATGTGTAACAATTTTGAGATACAAGCACTTGCTCAATTGTTTGTTGAGCTTTAAGTTGGGAGCATAATTTGAGTTAGCATCCTCCCTGTCGCTGGTTGAAGTAGCGACACAAATCCAGTCTACAGATCGACACAATCCTGCCCTGCAACCACCATCGAAAATCTTACAAGACAAGATAAAAGAGTTGAAAAACAAACATGTGGACTAAGAAAATATAATTCATACATTTTCTAAACAGCTTATCCCCGTTAGGGTCATGGTTATCTCCAATTGTTATCAAAAACAGACATTAGCAGTTATGTATGATCTGGACCTTTCCCCAGTCAAGCAAACATGATTTGACAGTGTTAGAAGAAGTCAGAGTATTTGTAGAAAAGTGTAGTATCTGTTAACAGAGGATAGCACATGTGAAGTGTTGTGTCAGACATCCGTTTTTTGCCCAATAGTGGCTTAGTAATGACAATAAGTAAGATTAGGTCAATGTGTCTCACAAGGAGATAGAGAGACTGTGGGAAAAGAGACCTCAAACAGCCAGGATCTTCGAGGTACCGGGGGGAAATTTAACACTCTGGCCTTACCTTTGCTGGCACCATGACAAAAGTAGGAAGCCTGTGTTGTGACGTTATCTCGGGTGGTACAATGAGGACACTCCCACCAGTTCAAAAACCAACAGACAGGTAGGTTCTAAGTTTAAGACCAAGGAACTGTCACACACCCACGTCATCCTTCTGTCCGCAATGCACATCAAAACCCACAAAACACGGGGACAACATGCGAACAGAAGAGTTCCGAATGCTCGATTTTCTGGTTCTGAAGCAGAGGTGCTAACCTCAACTTGAAATCCTTAAGACAGTGGGACCAATTCAGAAGTCAACATTTTAGTTTGAGGGTAGCTCAGTTTGACAGATTCCGCCACAGTATGGTCCGTATTTGCAACATCTAATCCGATCATCTCCCTTCAACCACCACTAAGCTGATTAGCGCAGGTGAGAGCATCCATTTGAGAGATGAGGAAAGAGTATTTTGGAACAACATGAAAAGATGAGGAAAAGTAGCCAGATGGGAAACGGCAAGTACACAAAGAAAGTGTGTGTGTCAGCAGGAACTGGCAGAGAAGCCTTGATTTGGTCCAGTTCTATTAATACAAGTCATGTAGGAGGCTGAGTAGCCACCATCTCTCTTACTGATAGATTTTCTCATACGGTACCACTGCATGGTGGCCCAGCAACACAGGATAAAATATGTGAAGTATACATTTGAGAGCAGTTTACTGTTGTTGAAATATTAAAAATCCAACAACAAAACATAGTAAATATAGCAGAAGTGTCATGTTTAGCATCACAGTTCAGTTCATTGACATGCAAAACAAAGACTTAACTTTCGTGTTAAATGATTTAGAAAACAAAACATCTAAAAAATGCAAGCATACAATTTTACGATGTTTACTTTAAAGGGGAACATTATCACCAGACCTATGTAAGCGTCAATATATACCTTGATGTTGCAGAAAAAAGACCATATATTTTTTTAACCGATTTCCGAACTCTAAATGGGTGAATTTTGGCGAATTAAACGCCTTTCTAATATTCGCTCTCCGAGCGATGACGTCACGGGAAGCAATCCGCCAATTTCTCAAACACCGAGTCAAATCAGCTCTGTTATTTTCCGTTTTTTTCGACTGTTTTACGTACCTTGGAGACATCATGCCTCGTCGGTGTGTTGTCGGAGGGTGTAACAACACGAACAGGGACGGATTCAAGTTGCACCAGTGGCCCAAAGATGCGAAAGTGGCAAGAAATTGGACGTTTGTTCCGCACACTTTACCGACGAAAGCTATGCTACGACAGAGATGGCAAGAATGTGTGGATATCCTGCGACACTCAAAGCAGATGCATTTCCAATGATAAAGTCAAAGAAATCTGCCGCCAAACCCCCATTGAATCTGCCGGAGTGTGTGAGCAATTCAGGGACAAAGGACCTCGGTAGCACGGCAAGCAATGGCGGCAGTTTGTTCCCGCAGACGAGCGAGCTAAACCCCCTGGATGTCTTGGCTCACACCGTCCCTTAAACTGGACAGATCAGCTTTCAGGAAAAGAGCGCGGATGACGGTATGTCTACAGAATATATTAATTGATGAAAATTGGGCTGTCTGCACTCTCAAAGTGCATGTTGTTGCCAAATGTATTTCATATGCTGTAAACCTAGTTCATAGTTGTTAGTTTCCTTTAATGCCAAACAAACACATACCAATCGTTGGTTAGAAGGCGATCGCCGAATTCGTCCTCGCTTTCTCCCGTGTCGCTGGCTGTCGTGTCGTTTTCGTCGGTTTCGCTTGCATACGGTTCAAACCGATATGGCTCAATAGCTTCAGTTTCTTCTTCAATTTCGTTTTCGCTACCTGCCTCCACACTACAACCATCCGTTTCAATACATGCGTAATCTGTTGAATCGCTTAAGCCGCTGAAATCCGAGTCTGAATCCGAGCTAATGTCGCTATATTTTGTTGTTCTTTCCGCCATGTTTGTTTGTATTCACTATGTGACGTCACAGGAAAATGGACGGGTGTTTATAACGATGGTTAAAATCAGGCACTTTGAAGCTTTTTTTAGGGATATTGCGTGATGGGTAAAATTAAAAAAAAAACTTCGAAAAATATAATAAGCCACTGGGAACTGATTTTTAATGGTTTTAACCATTCTGAAATTGTGATAATGTTCCCCTTTAAAGGTGCCATGTGTAATAATGTGGCCAGAAATGGTACTGCAATCATGGTCAAAATTCTGTAGTCCCCTCCCACTCTCCATGACTGAGGTTGCCAGATACGCAGCCCAATCCGAACCCTAACCCTAGGAACTTCAAATGGCAATCGACGAGTCCTACGCTGTAGGTTTCTCTTGTTTATGCTTCTTGGAAGATGGTTTACTCAGTAATTATGCCACGTTATACTGATGTCCATCCATCCATTTTCTACCGCTTATTCCCTTCGGGGTCGCGGGGGGCACTGGAGCCTATCTCAGCTACAATCGGGCAGAAGGCGGGGTACACCCTGGACAAGTCGCCACCTCATCGCAGGGCCAACACAGATAGACAGACAACATTCACACTCACATTCACACACTAGGGCCAATTTAGTGTTGCCAATCAACTTATCCCCAGGTGCATGTCTTTGGAGGTGGGAGGAAGCCGGAGTACCCGGAGGGAACCCACGCAGTCACGGGGAGGACATGCAAACTCCACACAGAAAGATCCCGAGCCCGGGATTGAACCCAAGACTACTCAGGACCTTCCTATTGTGAGGCAGATGCACTAACCCCTCTTCCACCGTGCTGCCCATACTATACTGATGTCGATTAGCCAAATGTATTTGTAAAGTTACGCTGCAATATTTTTTCTCGGGAGTCGGGACAGATTGTTGGCATTACCCTGCCAAAATGTCTAGTTTGACCGCACGGACCACCATCGAAATAATTATATATAATATATTTTACATCGCATAGGCCTACTTTGATGGCAAGCCAAGGCCAACAGTAAAATGACCGCCACATTTCGTTCAGCATAACCCCATGTTGCATCCAACCTGACGCACGTTATGCAAAAACCACCTTATGCATACATCATATAGCCTACTACCCTGTCAATACACAAAGTAGAACATCATTACATGTAATGCATTATATTGTGCCAAGCAAATACCACCCCATATGTGTTTGATGCACATCCAGTACCAGAAACCGCAATTAGCGGTGCTAATGTTGGAACCCATTTCCTGGCTTTGTCATGAATAAGTTGAGAATCGTAACGACGCCTTTTAGATTTACTAAGGTCTGACATGTTTAGTAACTTTACCAGTAGCAGTAGCCCGATGAAGGTGACGGTGCGTAACTGGCAACCTGGATGTGACACACTCACAGACTTTTTAATTGGTCAAACGGTGGAGGACGGGGCATCGAAATGAAAACAATAACAAGATTTCAGGGCTGTAAATCTAATTTAGAAATGAGCATATCCCTGCTGAACTACTGTTATCAGTTATAAAGGTATTGGAAAAGAACATGATTTATTAATGCCTTTTGACATATCAGGGCCATTTAATGATGACTTCACATGTATTTATTACATAAGGCGTCTTTAAAGTTCCTTCTTGGCTGAAGTGCAGCTTCAATAGTTATTGCTTGTAGCGATCGGTAGGTCGTGAGTTCAAACCCCGGCCGAGTCATACCAAAGACTATAAAAATGGGACCAATTACCTCCCTGCTTGGCACTCAGCATCAAGGGTTGGAATTGGGGGTTAAATCACCAAAAATGATTCCCGGGCGCGGCACCGCTGCTGCTCACTGCTCCCCTCACCTCCCAGGGGGTGAACAAGGGGATGGGTCAAATGCAGAACACAAATTTCACCATACCTAGTGTGTGTGTGACAATCATTTGTACTTTACTTACTTTACTTATTACTCATCTTTTTACTGAAATACACTCAAACTTTGAAAGAAACAAAGAACTACTCACCCCCAAATCCTCCAAACGACACCTCCGCTCCGGACAGGCTAACCTCCTCCAACCTCCGAGGACAAAGCTACGAACTATGGGAGACCTGGCTTTCTGCTCCGCCGCTCCCAGTCTGTGGAACGCTCTCCCTGACCACCTGAGGGCACCACAGACTGTGGATGCTTTTAAAAAAGGCCTAAAACCCCTTCTTTAAAAAAAAAAAAAAAAAAAAGCCTTTTTATAGATATATGCATACTAATTCTAGCTATTAGGCTGTTCTAGTTTTTATTTTTATTATCTTTTTATTATTATAATTTTTTTTTAAATACACTGTAGCACTTTGAGGTTGTTTGCTCAATGTAAAGTGCTTTTTACAAATAAAATCTATTATTATTATTATTATTATTAACTTGGTCGTTGGGGTCAATAAAATACTTAATAATTCCCGAGATCATGTTGTATAGAAATCCTTAGTTTTTACCCTTTTCTTTTTGAAACAATACAATAAAATTATCCCCAAACCAGACGTGATGTGAATGGTGGATTGTGTTCCCACATCACACAAGGTTTCAGCTGGTTAGCCACTAAGCTCGCAGAGCTAAATTAGCTAACTCGACTTTGTGAAAGTAAAAACCTGCGCATGGCTTCTTCTTGCACCTGTCTCATGGAGAGATTGTCCCTGCTAGAGCGACGTGTCTGTTAGTAAGAGCAGAAAAACATTGGATGCCGTGGACACGCTTGCTAGCGTTAGCCGTATTGAGCTAACTAGCCCAGTTTGCAGCAGTCCTAAACGGCCTACAAGCGAAGACGAATAACAGACTTTGTTCGTTAGCTAGTCCTACACCCCAGATATATAGAATATCGCGTTGCATTGGGCCGCGTCATATCGAGCTTTGAGTGTATATCTTTGTCTATTTACTAGGACTGTAACCGTAGGCATCCTCAAACGTACTTCCATATTAAGGTCACAGTTTACTAGGACTGTAACCGTAGGCATCCTCAACCGTACTTCCATATTAAGGTAACAGTTCACAGTTTACTAGGACTGTAACCGTAAGCATCCTCACCGTACTTCCATATTAAGGTCACAGTTCACAGTTTACTAGGACTGAATCGTAGGCATCCTCAACCGTACTTCCATATTAAGGTCACAGTTTACTAGGACTGTAACCGTAGGCATCCTCAACCGTACTTCCATATTAAGGTAACAGTTCACAGTTTACTAGGACTGTAACCGTAGGCATCCTCAACGTACTTCCATATTAAGGTCACAGTTCACAGTTTACTAGGACTGTAATCGTAGGCATCCTCAACCGTACTTCCATATTAAGGTCACAGTTTACTAGGACTGTAACCGTAGGCATCCTCAACCGTACTTCCATATTAAGGTCACAGTTCACAGTTTACTAGGACTTTAACCGTAGGCATCCTCAACCGTACTTCCATATTAAGGTCACAGTTTACTAGGACTGTAACCGTAGGCATCCTCAACCGTACTTCCATATTAAGGTAACAGTTCACAGTTTACTAGGACTGTAACCGTAGGCATCCTCAACCGTACTTCCATATTAAGGTCACAGTTCAGATCCTTTATAGTACAGGAAAGGAAACTAAATTAGCTTTAATCATTTTTAAAATAAAAGATTAAAACAACTGGTCACTAATTCTACAATAAATACAATGTTCAAATATACAATCAAAATGTAGATACAGCAAACTTCAAAGGATGCAGGGCCACTTTGATACATTTGTGCATTAAGGAAGGTTGACTTTAGGTCAAAGTACATATTCCCTCGCTCCACAACACAGGTTTTAAAGTACCATTAAAGTTTTTATGTTAAAACTGCGTCGTTGTGTTTTAAACACAAAGGACAGGCTTGTAAAGAAAGGGCTTCGTACTGTAAAAGTGTTGTCAAGGTGACAACTGCATCCGAGGACTGCACTCCAGATGGCCTTCCTCTCTTCTATTCTAAACAATCGGCTCATCCCAAACTGTCCAAGCATCTTTTGAAGAAGGATATGGTTTGAAAAGAAGGACTTTCTCAAAAGCGTTAAACAAAATCAGGTAAATGAGGTGTGATGCGGTTTTGGGAGGGCATATAAACCCCGGGCAGCTGTAACCTTCTCCTCTTTGTTTACTAACTAAAAATAGCTGCTGAATAACGAGCGCCATGACACGCACAAAGACGGCATATCTGGGTAGAGCAGCTCTGTTTGTCCGTACACTCTTTCTACCGAGTCAGACATGGGTCTGCTAATAAAAGACAAAGAAGGCGGAGCTTGGGGTGTCACGTTTTACTCTCTTGACTTCCTTCAGTTCCTTTGCGTTATTATTGTTTTTTATTTTGTATTCTTGTTGTCCCTCCTCTAACAATGTGACAGTCCTGTACAATCTGTCCCGTTTGTCTACTGTTTTCTGTCACCTTGGGGGGTTGTTTTGTTTACATTTTACAGGGTCTTGTTCCCGAAGTGCATGCGGGCTAATAGTTCAGGATGTTAGCTGCATGTTTACACTACATGATATAGCATCACTCACATTGCTAAACTCCCAGCCAGTCCATGCCTGCTATGCTTTGCTTGACCTAGTCTAGTCCCCCACCGGATGCATGAATGGAGTCCTTTGCTATGGATCGGTACTTAAATCCGCCCTCAAAGCCAAGGCTCTCTGTGTTGATTGGTCAAAGGAGAAGTCGGCCTGATTGAGGCTCGAGTAACTGCTGTTCCTGGTTACAGAATGAAGAGCGGAGCCAGCAAGGCCTGGGGGAACAACCAGGATGGGGTGGTGGCCAGTCAGCCGGCCCGTGTGGTGGACGAGCGTGAACAGATGGCCATCAGCGGAGGCTTCATCCGCAGGTAAGAGGGCAACTCTGCAGTTTCTAGAATTGACCTTTTCAGAGTACGGCATTATGGACTCTGGATGGACCACAATATCGGGGAACCACAGAACAGGACCCAGGGCAAGCGGCAGGCAGCAAGTTACTCTCGGACTCAGATTAAGAGAGCAGTTATGATTGTGATTTACAGAGTAAACAACTAAAAACTAAGGTTTTGGGTGTTGTTTTGTCTAAATATGGCCAAGAACACGCATTAATGTGGGTTAACTGCACGTCTTCATCACAAAAGGAAAAATCTAATCTGCGGGAGAGAATTCCTCTGACATTTTCAAGTATGGTTCTTTATTTTTGAGTGGTCAACTTGAAGCGTCCCTCTGTCTCCGACTCCCTCGTCGTCATGTGACATGAGTGTCTGTTATGATTTTGCTTCCTGGTTTCGATGACCCGCCTTATCTTGTCTCTGATTGGCCAGTGTGTAATGTTTGGCCCTCACCTTAGCCAATTGTGACTGACCATACAAACACCAACCAATCATCATGGATGTTCTCCGGATGTATGGATGTTCTCATTCATCCAGGTCATTGTGTTTTCTACGTATTTCATTTTGGCTTGTCAATTTTATCTTTGTAGCTTTGATGTAAGCTACCTTGCTACATGGCTCTAAAAGTAGCCAAGCTACAGGAATCGCTACTCGTTCAAAGAGTAGTGAAGCTACTGCCAAGCTAATGGGAAACGTAGTACATGTAGCTAGTTACTGCCCATCACTAGTGGCAGGCAGGACTGACTGATGGCTAACCAAAACTGGAATTAGGGCAAGAAGTCTACGTATGCAAGAGCCCATATATGGTCGGTGTGGTCTAACTTATGTAGCTGAATGTTTTCTATTCTTGTGTTGACATTTCCTTTCTGCCTTAATAACAGGGATACTAATCACAAGAAGGTTACATTTACAATAACATCTATATTTATCCTGTTCCTTATTTTCCACAGGTCATAAAAAATATCAATAATTATCGATATCAAGCGATACAAGTGTTTTATACAGTTTTCAGCCGTATCGCCCTAACTAGTTTTACCAATACTTGAATATTTCCGTGTTGTGCTTCAGGGTAACAGACGATGCCCGGGAAAATGAGATGGACGAGAACCTGGAGCAAGTGGGCGGCATCATCGGAAACCTGCGCCACATGGCCCTAGACATGGGCAACGAGATCGACACCCAGAACCGCCAGATCGACAGGATCATGGAGAAGGTGCTAACACTTTTAATGCCTAAATGCTAACACTTAGCTCAAGATTGAAGTAAAGAGTATTGTTTCAAAGTTTTCCATAATAATATTAATAATAATAATTAACGGTAATAAAAGATATTTCATGGTAAATACCAGAGATAGTCATGGTTTAGCTTATTAGTACATGCTTAACAAAGTGAGTAATTGAGAACTTATCTACCTGTATGTGTCAAGCTTATTTGTTAGTAAAATAAACAAGTTAGAGCTAATGCTAAGGGGTATTATAGATCCTTATTACTTACAGTGCCATGTATGCTGCTGCCCCCTAACGTATCGTTCAAGCATTTATAAAGACGCTAATACTGGAAGTCCCCTTTTTACCAATGAAAGCAACAACCAGCAATAAAAACTAAAATAAAGTTGATATCAAACAGAAGGAGGCAACATCCCACAGCAAACACACAACATGTAATTACGCACACATACATACATATAAAGAATAGATACTACTATGTGGGAATAATGAACAACAAATCAACGATTGAAGTGACAAACTTTGCAATCCTACAATACCCCGATTGTGGACAAGGAGACTACAGCCGTGGAAGCACATTCAGTCTCTGTATTAAGTAGCGATCCAGTGAACAGATTGAACAAAAATACACTGCTGAGCTAAAATGCTGCTTGGACCGTGCTCTTGCTGACATCACACCGCATAACTACTGTCGGAGGCAGATATTTACATATATTCGAATTTAAGTGTTACTTCTTTTTATTTCATTGTCATATTACAAAACAGCTAGTGCTTTTCTTCCAAATGTGGTCTTTTGGTTGTCTGCAAAACTGTGTGCTTAACCTTGAAGTGAGGAATGTTA